>NC_090924.1:1394116622-1394316622 GCF_040938575.1 Ambystoma mexicanum
TCCAACTCATGCCCCCCTGCACCCCACCCCCCTGCATCCAGGGGCAGCCTCTACCTGGCCCCACTCATGTCCAACTCAAGTCCCCCTGCACCCCCACCCCAGCACTGTGGGACACCCTCCACCAGGCCCCCACTCATGTCCAACTCATGTCCCCCTGCACCCCCACCCCCCTGCATCCAGGGGCACCCTCCAACAGGCCCCACTCATGTCCAACCCATGTCTCCCAGCACCCCCACCCCCCACCAGTCTGGGGCACCTGCCAGCAGGCCCCCACTCATGTCCAACTGATGTCTCCCAGCACCCCCACCCCCCACCAGTCAGGGGCACCAGCCAGCAGGCCCCCATTCATGTCCAACTCATGTCTCCCAGCACCCCCACCCCCCACCAGTCAGGGGCACCTGCCAGCAGGCCCCCAGCACATGTCCAACTCATGTCCCCCTGCAACCCCACCCCTCTGCATCCAGGGCACCCTCCACCAGGCCCCACTCATGTCCAACTCATGTCCCCCTGTACCCCCACCCCGCAGCACTGTGGGGCACCCTCCACCAGGCCCCACTCATGTCCAACTCATGTCTCCCTGCACCCCCACCCCCCTGCATCCAGGGGCACCCTCCACCAGGCCCCACTCATGTCTCCCTGCACCCCCACCCCCCACCAGTCAGGGGCACCTGCCAGCAGGCCCCCACTCATGTCCAACTCATGTCTCCCAGTACCCCCACCCCCCACCAGTCAGGGGCACCTGCCAGCAGGCCCCCACTCATGTCCAACTCATGTCCCCCTGCACCCCCTGCACACAGGGGCACCCTCCACCAGGACCCACTCATGTCCAACTCATGTCCACCTACACCCCCACCCCCAGCACTGTGGGGCACCCTCCACCAGGCCCCCACTCATGTCCACCTCATGTCCCCCTGTACCCCCACCCCCCTGCATCCAGGGGCACCCCTCCACCAGGCCCCACTCATGTCCAACTCATGTCTCCCAGCACCCCCACCCCCCACCAGTCAGGGGCACCTGCCAGCAGGCCCCCACTCATGTCCAACTCATGTCTCCCAGCACCCCCACCCCCCACCAGTCAGGGGCACCTGCCAGCAGGCCCCCCACTCATGTCCAACTCATGTCTCCCAGCACCCCCACCCCCCCACCAGTCAGGGGCACCTGCCAGCAGGCCCCCACTCATGTCCAACTCATGTCTCCCAGCACCCCCACCCCCCACCAGTCAGGGGCACCTGCCAGCAGGCCCCCACTCATGTCCAAACTCATGTCCCCCTGCACCCCCACCCCCCTGCACACAGGGGCACCCTCCACCAGGCCCCACTCATGTCCAACTCATGTCCACCTACACCCCCACCCCCCAGCACTGTGGTGCACCCTCCACCAGGCCCCCACTCATGTCCACCTCATGTCCCCCTGTACCCCCACCCCCCTGCAGCCAGGGGCACCCTCCACCAGGCCCCACTCATGTCCAACTCATGTCTCCCAGCACCCCCACCCCCCACCAGTCAGGGGCACCTGCCAGTAGGCCCCCACTCATGTCCAACTCATGTCTCCCAGCACCCCCACCCCCCACCAGTCAGGGGCACCTGCCAGCAGGCCCCCACTCATGTCCAACTCATGTCTCCCAGCACCCCACCCCCCACCAGTCAGGGGCACCTGCCAGCAGGCCCCCACTCATGTCCAACTCATGTCTCCCAGCACCCCCTCCCCCCACCAGTCAGGGGCACCTGCCAGCAGGCCCCCACTCATGTCCAACACATGTCTCCCAGCACCCCCACCCCCCACCAGTCAGGGACACCTGCCAGCAGGCCCCCACCCATGTCCAACTCATGTCTCCCAGCACCCCCACCCCCCACCAGTCAGGGGCACATGCCAGCAGGCCCCCACTCATGTCCAACTCATGTCCCCCTGCACCCCCACCCCCCTGCATCCAGGGGCACCCTCCACCAGGCCCCACTCATGTCCAACTCATGTCCCCCTGCACCCCAACCCCCCTGCATCCAGGGGCACCCTCCACCAGGCCCCCACTCATGTCCAACTCATGTCCCCCTGCACCCCCACCCCCCTGCATCCAGGGGCACCCTCCACCAGGCCCCACCCATGTCCAACTCATGTCCACCTGCTCCCCCACCCCCAGCACTGTGAGGCACCCTTCACCAGGCCCCCACTCATGTCCAACTCATGTCCTCCTGCACCCCCACCCCCCTGCATCCAGGGGCCGCCTCCACCAGGCCCCACTCATGTCCAACTCATGTCTCCCAGCACCCCCACCCCCCACCAGTCAGGGGCACCTGCCAGCAGGCCCCCACTCATGTCCAACTCATGTCTCCCAGCACCCAACCCCCCACCAGTCAGGGGCACCTGCCAGCAGGCCCCCACTCATGTCCAACTCATGTCTCCCAGCACCCCACCCCCCACCAGTCAGGGGCACCTGCCAGCAGGCCCCCACTCATGTCCAACTCATGTCCCCCTGCACCCCCACCCCCCTGCATCCCAGGGGCACCCTCCACCAGGCCCCACTCATGTCCAACTCATGTCTCCCAGCACCCCCACCCCCCACCAGTCAGGGGCACCTGCCAGCAGGACCCCACTCATGTCCAACTCATGTCTCCCAGCACCCCCACCCCCCACCAGTCAGGGGCACCAGCCAGCAAGCCCCCACTCATGTCCAACTCATGTCTCCCAGCACCCCCACCCCCCACCAGTCAGGGGCACCTGCCAGCAGGCCCCCACTCATGTCCAACTCATGTCCCCCTGCACCCCCACCCCACTGCATCCAGGGGCACCCTCCACCAGGCCCCACTCATGTCCAACGCATGTCCCCCTGCACCCCCACCCCCCAGCACTGTGGGGCACCCTCCACCAGGCCCCCACTCATGTCACCCTGCACCCTCACCCCCCTGCACCCAGGGGGCACCCTTCACCAGGCCCCACTCATGTCCAACTCATGTCTCCCAGCACCCCCACCCACCACCAGTCAGGGGCACCTGCCAGCAGGCCCCCACTCATGTCCAACTAATGTCTACCAGCACCCCACCCCCCACCAGTCAGGGCACCTGCCAGCAGGCCCCCACTCATGTCCAACTTATGTCCCCATGCACCCCCACCCCCCTGCATCCAGGGGCACCCTCCACCAGGCCCCACCCATGTCCAACTCATGTCCCCCTGCGCCCCCACCCCCCAGAACTGTGGGGCACCCGCCACCAGGCCCCCACTCATGTCCAACTCATGTCCCCCTGCACCCCACCCCCCTGCATCCAGGGGCACCCTCCACCAGGCCCCACTCATTTCCAACTCATGTCTCCCAGCACCCCATCCCCCACCAGTCAGGGGCACCTGCCAGCAGGCCCCCACTCATGTCCAGCTCATGTCTCCCAACACCCCACCCCCCACCAGTCAGGGGCACCTGCCAGCAGGCCCCCACTCATGTCCAACTCATGTCCCCCTGCACCCCCCTGCATCCAGGGGCAGCCTCCACCAGGCCCCACTCATGTCCAACTCATGCCCCCCTGCACCCCACCCCCCTGCATCCAGGGGCAGCCTCTACCTGGCCCCACTCATGTCCAACTCAAGTCCCCCTGCACCCCCACCCCCAGCACTGTGGGACACCCTCCACCAGGCCCCCACTCATGTCCAACTCATGTCCCCCTGCACCCCCACCCCCCTGCATCCAGGGGCACCCTCCAACAGGCCCCACCCATGTCCAACTCATGTCTCCCAGCACCCCCACCCCCCACCAGTCTGGGGCACCTGCCAGCAGGCCCCCACTCATGTCCAACTGATGTCTCCCAGCACCCCCACCCCGCAGCACTGTGGGGCACCCTCCACCAGGCCCCCACTCATGTCCAACTCATGTCTCCCTGCACCCCCACCCCCCTGCATCCAGGGGCACCCTCCACCAGGCCCCACTCATGTCTCCCTGCACCCCCACCCCCCACCAGTCAGGGGCACCTGCCAGCAGGCCCCCACTCATGTCCAACTCATGTCTCCCAGTACCCCCACCCCCCACCAGTCAGGGCACCTGCCAGCAGGCCCCCACTCATGTCCAACTCATGTCCCCCTGCACCCCCTGCACACAGGGGCACCCTCCACCAGGACCCACTCATGTCCAACTCATGTCCACCTACACCCCCACCCCCAGCACTGTGGGGCACCCTCCACCAGGCCCCCACTCATGTCCACCTCATGTCCCCCTGTACCCCCACCCCCCTGCATCCAGGGGCACCCTCCACCAGGCCCCACTCATGTCCAACTCATGTCTCCCAGCACCCCCACCCCCCACCAGTCAGGGGCACCTGCCAGCAGGCCCCCACTCATGTCCAACTCATGTCTCCCAGCACCCCCACCCCCCACCAGTCAGGGGCACCTGCCAGCAGGCCCCCACTCATGTCCAACTCATGTTCTCCCAGCACCCCCACCCCCCACCAGTCAGGGGCACCTGCCAGCAGGCCCCCACTCATGTCCAACTCATGTCTCCCAGCACCCCCACCCCCCACCAGTCAGGGCACCTGCCAGCAGGCCCCCACTCATGTCCAACTCATGTCCCCCTGCACCCCCACCCCCCTGCACACAGGGGCACCCTCCACCAGGCCCCACTCATGTCCAACTCATGTCCACCTACACCCCCACCCCCCAGCACTGTGGTGCACCCTCCACCAGGCCCCCACTCATGTCCACCTCATGTCCCCCTGTACCCCCACCCCCCTGCAGCCAGGGGCACCCTCCACCAGGCCCCCACTCATGTCCAACTCATGTCTCCCAGCACCCCCACCCCCCACCAGTCAGGGGCACCTGCCAGTAGGCCCCCACTCATGTCCAACTCATGTCTCCCAGCACCCCCACCCCCCACCAGTCAGGGGCACCTGCCAGCAGGCCCCCACTCATGTCCAACTCATGTCTCCCAGCACCCCACCCCCCACCAGTCAGGGGGCACCTGCCAGCAGGCCCCCACTCATGTCCAACTCATGTCTCCCAGCACCCCCACCCCCCACCAGTCAGGGCACCTGCCAGCAGGCCCCCACTCATGTCCAACACATGTCTCCAGCACCCCCACCCCCCACCAGTCAGGGACACCTGCCAGCAGGCCCCCACCCATGTCCAACTCATGTCTACCAGCACCCCCACCCCCCACCAGTCAGGGGCACATGCCAGCAGGCCCCCACTCATGTCCAACTCATGTCCCCCTGCACCCCCACCCCCCTGCAGCCAGGGGCACCCTCCACCAGGCCCCACTCATGTCCAACTCATGTCCCCTGCACCCCAACCCCCCTGCATCCAGGGGCACCCTCCACCAGGCCCCCACTCATGTCCAACTCATGTCCCCCTGCACCCCCACCCCCCTGCATCCAGGGGCACCCTCCACCAGGCCCCACTCATGTCCAACTCATGTCCACCTGCTCCCCACCCCCAGCACTGTGAGGCACCCTTCACCAGGCCCCCACTCATGTCCAACTCATGTCCTCCTGCACCCCCCACCCCCCTGCATCCAGGGGCCGCCTCCACCAGGCCCCACTCATGTCCAACTCATGTCTCCCAGCACCCCCACCCCCCACCAGTCAGGGGCACCTGCCAGCAGGCCCCCACTCATGTCCAACTCATGTCTCCCAGCACCCAACCCCCCACCAGTCAGGGGCACCTGCCACCAGGCCCCACTCATGTCCAACTCATGTCTCCTAGCACCCCCACCCCCCACCAGTCAGGGACACCTGCCAGCAGGCCCCCACTCATGGCCAACTCATGTCTCCCAGCACCCCCACCCCCCACCAGTCAGGGGCACCTGCCAGCAGGCCCCCACTCATGTCCAACTCATGTCCCCCTGCACCCCCACCCCCCTGCATCCAGGGGCACCCTCCACCAGGCCCCACTCATGTCCAACTCATGTCTCCCAGCACCCCCACCCCCCACCAGTCAGGGGCACCTGCCAGCAGGACCCCACTCATGTCCAACTCATGTCTCCCAGCACCCCCACCCCCCACCAGTCAGGGGCACCAGCCAGCAAGCCCCCACTCATGTCCAACTCATGTCTCCCAGCACCCCCACCCCCCACCAGTCAGGGGCACCTGCCAGCAGGCCCCCACTCATGTCCAACTCATGTCCCCCTGCACCCCCACCCCACTGCATCCAGGGGCACCCTCCACCAGGCCCACTCATGTCCAACGCATGTCCCCCTGCACCCCCACCCCCCAGCACTGTGGGGCACCCTCCACCAGGCCCCCACTCATGTCACCCTGCACCCTCACCCCCCTGCACCCAGGGGCACCCTTCACCAGGCCCCACTCATGTCCAACTCATGTCTCCCAGCACCCCCACCCACCACCAGTCAGGGGCACCTGCCAGCAGGCCCCCACTCATGTCCAACTAATGTCTACCAGCACCCCACCCCCCACCAGTCAGGGGCACCTGCCAGCAGGCCCCCACTCATGTCCAACTTATGTCCCCATGCACCCCCACCCCCCTGCATCCAGGGCACCCTCCACCAGGCCCCACCCATGTCCAACACATGTCCCCCTGCGCCCCCACCCCCCAGAACTGTGGGGCACCCGCCACCAGGCCCCCACTCATGTCCAACTCATGTCCCCCTGCACCCCCACCCCCCTGCATCCAGGGGCACCCTCCACCAGGCCCCACTCATTTCCAACTCATGTCTCCCAGCACCCCCATCCCCACCAGTCAGGGGCACCTGCCAGCAGGCCCCCACTCATGTCCAGCTCATGTCTCCCAACACCCCACCCCCCACCAGTCAGGGGCACCTGCCAGCAGGCCCCCACTCATGTCCAACTCATGTCCCCCCTGCACCCCCCTGCATCCAGGGGCAGCCTCCACCAGGCCCCCACTCATGTCCAACTCATGCCCCCCTGCACCCCACCCCCCTGCATCCAGGGGCAGCCTCTACCTGGCCCCCACTCATGTCAACTCAAGTCCCCCTGCACCCCCACCCCCAGCACTGTGGGACACCCTCCACCAGGCCCCCACTCATGTCCAACTCATGTCCCCCTGCACCCCCACCCCCCTGCATCCAGGGGCACCCTCCAACAGGCCCCACTCATGTCCAACTCATGTCTCCCAGCACCCCCACCCCCCACCAGTCTGGGGCACCTGCCAGCAGGCCCCCACTCATGTCCAACTGATGTCTCCCAGCACCCCCACCCCCCACCAGTCAGGGCACCAGCCAGCAGGCCCCCATTCATGTCCAACTCATGTCTCCCAGCACCCCCACCCCCCACCAGTCAGGGGCACCTGCCAGCAGGCCCCCACACATGTCCAACTCATGTCCCCCTGCAACCCCCCCCCTCTGCATCCAGGGGCACCCTCCACCAGGCCCCACTCATGTCCAACTCATGTCCCCTGTACCCCCACCCCGCAGCACTGTGGGGCACCCTCCACCAGGCCCCCCACTCATGTCCAACTCATGTCTCCCTGCACCCCCACCCCCCTGCATCCAGGGGCACCCTCCACCAGGCCCCACTCATGTCTCCCCTGCACCCCCACCCCCCACCAGTCAGGGGCACCTGCCAGCAGGCCCCCACTCATGTCCAACTCATGTCTCCCAGTACCCCCACCCCCCACCAGTCAGGGGCACCTGCCAGCAGGCCCCCACTCATGTCCAACTCATGTCCCCCTGCACCCCCTGCACACAGGGGCACCCTCCACCAGGACCCACTCATGTCCAACTCATGTCCACCTACACCCCCACCCCCCAGCACTGTGGGGCACCCTCCACCAGGCCCCCACTCATGTCCACCTCATGTCCCCCTGTACCCCCACCCCCCTGCATCCAGGGGCACCCTCCACCAGGCCCCACTCATGTCCAACTCATGTCTCCCAGCACCCCCACCCCCCACCAGTCAGGGGCACCTGCCAGCAGGCCCCCACTCATGTCCAACTCATGTCTCCCAGCACCCCCACCCCCCACCAGTCAGGGGCACCTGCCAGCAGGCCCCCACTCATGTCCAACTCATGTCTCCCAGCACCCCCACCCCCCACCAGTCAGGGGCACCTGCCAGCAGGCCCCACTCATGTCCAACTCATGTCTCCCAGCACCCCCACCCCCCACCAGTCAGGGGCACCTGCCAGCAGGCCCCCACTCATGTCCAACTCATGTCCCCCTGCACCCCCACCCCCCTGCACACAGGGGCACCCTCCACCAGGCCCCACTCATGTCCAACTCATGTCCACCTACACCCCCACCCCCCAGCACTGTGGTGCACCCTCCACCAGGCCCCCACTCATGTCCACCTCATGTCCCCCTGTACCCCCACCCCCCTGCAGCCAGGGGCACCCTCCACCAGGCCCCACTCATGTCCAACTCATGTCTCCCAGCACCCCCACCCCCCACCAGTCAGGGGCACCTGCCAGTAGGCCCCCACTCATGTCCAACTCATGTCTCCCAGCACCCCCACCCCCCACCAGTCAGGGGCACCTGCCAGCAGGCCCCCACTCATGTCCAACTCATGTCTCCCAGCACCCCACCCCCCACCAGTCAGGGGCACCTGCCAGCAGGCCCCCACTCATGTCCAACTCATGTCTCCCAGCACCCCCACCCCCCACCAGTCAGGGGCACCTGCCAGCAGGCCCCCACTCATGTCCAACACATGTCTCCCAGCACCTCCACCCCCCACCAGTCAGGGACACCTGCCAGCAGGCCCCCACCCATGTCCAACTCATGTCTCCCAGCACCCCCACATACCACCAGTCAGGGGCACATGCCAGCAGGCCCCCACTCATGTCCAACTCATGTCCCCCTGCACCCCCACCCCCCTGCATCCAGGGGCACCCTCCACCAGGCCCCACTCATGTCCAACTCATGTCCCCCTGCACCCCAACCCCCCTGCATCCAGGGGCACCCTCCACCAGGCCCCCCACTCATGTCCAACTCATGTCCCCCTGCACCCCCACCCCCCTGCATCCAGGGGCACCCTCCACCAGGCCCCACTCATGTCCAACTCATGTCCACCTGCTCCCCCACCCCCAGCACTGTGAGGCACCCTTCACCAGGCCCCCACTCATGTCCAACTCATGTCCTCCTGCACCCCCACCCCCCTGCATCCAGGGGCCGCCTCCACCAGGCCCCACTCATGTCTCCCAGCACCCCCACCCCCCACCAGTCAGGGGCACCTGCCAGCAGGCCCCCACTCATGTCCAACTCATGTCTCCCAGCACCCAACCCCCCACCAGTCAGGGGCACCTGCCACCAGGCCCCACTCATGTCCAACTCATGTCTCCTAGCACCCCCACCCCCCACCAGTCAGGGACACCTGCCAGCAGGCCCCCACTCATGGCCAACTCATGTCTCCCAGCACCCCCACCCCCCACCAGTCAGGGGCACCTGCCAGCAGGCCCCCACTCATGTCCAACTCATGTCCCCCTGCACCCCCACCCCCCTGCATCCAGGGGCACCCTCCACCAGGCCCCACTCATGTCCAACTCATGTCTCCCAGCACCCCCACCCCCCACCAGTCAGGGGCACCAGCCAGCAGGCCCCCATTCATGTCCAACTCATGTCTCCCAGCACCCCCACCCCCCACCAGTCAGGGGCACCTGCCAGCAGGCCCCCACACATGTCCAACTCATGTCCCCCTGCAACCCCACCCCTCTGCATCCAGGGGCACCCTCAACCAGGCCCCACTCATGTCCAACTCATGTCCCCCTGTACCCCCACCCCGCAGCACTGTGGGGCACCCTCCACCAGGCCCCCACTCATGTCCAACTCATGTCTCCCTGCACCCCCACCCCCCTGCATCCAGGGGCACCCTCCACCAGGCCCCACTCATGTCTCCCTGCACCCCCACCCCCCACCAGTCAGGGGCACCTGCCAGCAGGCCCCCACTCATGTCCAACTCATGTCTCCCAGTACCCCCACCCCCCACCAGTCAGGGGCACCTGCCAGCAGGCCCCCACTCATGTCCAACTCATGTCCCCCTGCACCCCCTGCACACAGGGGCACCCTCCACCAGGACCCACTCATGTCCAACTCATGTCCACCTACACCCCCACCCCCCAGCACTGTGGGGCACCCTCCACCAGGCCCCCACTCATGTCCACCTCATGTCCCCCTGTACCCCCACCCCCCTGCATCCAGGGGCACCCTCCACCAGGCCCCACTCATGTCCAACTCATGTCTCCCAGCACCCCCACCCCCCACCAGTCAGGGGCACCTGCCAGCAGGCCCCCACTCATGTCCAACTCATGTCTCCCAGCACCCCCACCCCCCACCAGTCAGGGGCACCTGCCAGCAGGCCCCCACTCATGTCCAACTCATGTCTCCCAGCACCCCCACCCCCCACCAGTCAGGGGCTCCTGCCAGCAGGCCCCCACTCATGTCCAACTCATGTCTCCCAGCACCCCCACCCCCCACCAGTCAGGGGCACCTGCCAGCAGGCCCCCACTCATGTCCAACTCATGTCCCCCTGCACCCCCACCCCCCTGCACACAGGGGCACCCTCCACCAGGCCCCACTCATGTCCAACTCATGTCCACCTACACCCCCACCCCCCAGCACTGTGGTGCACCCTCCACCAGGCCCCCACTCATGTCCACCTCATGTCCCCCTGTACCCCCACCCCCCTGCAGCCAGGGGCACCCTCCACCAGGCCCCACTCATGTCCAACTCATGTCTCCCAGCACCCCCACCCCCCACCAGTCAGGGGCACCTGCCAGTAGGCCCCCACTCATGTCCAACTCATGTCTCCCAGCACCCCCACCCCCCACCAGTCAGGGGCACCTGCCAGCAGGCCCCCACTCATGTCCAACTCATGTCTCCCAGCACCCCACCCCCCACCAGTCAGGGGCACCTGCCAGCAGGCCCCCACTCATATCCAACTCATGTCTCCCAGCACCCCCACCCCCCACCAGTCAGGGGCACCTGCCAGCAGGCCCCCACTCATGTCCAACACATGTCTCCCAGCACCCCCACCCCCCACCAGTCAGGGACACTTGCCAGCAGGCCCCCACCCATGTCCAACTCATGTCTCCCAGCACCCCCACCCCCCACCAGTCAGGGGCACATGCCAGCAGGCCCCCACTCATGTCCAACTCATGTCCCCCTGCACCCCCACCCCCCTGCATCCAGGGGCACCCTCCACCAGGCCCCACTCATGTCCAACTCATGTCCCCCTGCACCCCAACCCCCCTGCATCCAGGGGCACCCTCCACCAGGCCCCCACTCATGTCCAACTCATGTCCCCCTGCACCCCCACCCCCCTGCATCCAGGGGCACCCTCCACCAGGCCCCACTCATGTCCAACTCATGTCCACCTGCTCCCCCACCCCCAGCACTGTGAGGCACCCTTCACCAGGCCCCCACTCATGTCCAACTCATGTCCTCCTGCACCCCCACCCCCCTGCATCCAGGGGCCGCCTCCACCAGGCCCCACTCATGTCCAACTCATGTCTCCCAGCACCCCCACCCCCCACCAGTCAGGGGCACCTGCCAGCAGGCCCCCACTCATGTCCAACTCATGTCTCCCAGCACCCAACCCCCCACCAGTCAGGGGCACCTGCCACCAGGCCCCACTCATGTCCAACTCATGTCTCCTAGCACCCCCACCCCCCACCAGTCAGGGACACCTGCCAGCAGGCTCCACTCATGGCCAACTCATGTCTCCCAGCACCCCCACCCCCCACCAGTCAGGGGCACCTGCCAGCAGGCCCCCACTCATGTCCAACTCATGTCCCCCTGCACCCCCACCCCCCTGCATCCAGGGGCACCCTCCACCAGGCCCCACTCATGTCCAACTCATGTCTCCCAGCACCCCCACCCCCCACCAGTCAGGGGCACCTGCCAGCAGGCCCCCACTCATGTCCAACTCATGTCTCCCAGCACCCCCACCCCCCACCAGTCAGGGGCACCAGCCAGCAAGCCCCCACTCATGTCCAACTCATGTCTCCCAGCACCCCCACCCCCCACCAGTCAGGGGCACCTGCCAGCAGGCCCCCACTCATGTCCAACTCATGTCCCCCTGCACCCCCACCCCACTGCATCCAGGGGCACCCTCCACCAGGCCCCACTCATGTCCAACGCATGTCCCCCTGCACCCCCACCCCCCAGCACTGTGGGGCACCCTCCACCAGGCCCCCACTCATGTCACCCTGCACCCTCACCCCCCTGCACCCAGGGGCACCCTTCACCAGGCCCCACTCATGTCCAACTCATGTCTCCCAGCACCCCCACCCACCACCAGTCAGGGGCACCTGCCAGCAGGCCCCCACTCATGTCCAACTAATGTCTACCAGCACCCCACCCCCCACCAGTCAGGGGCACCTGCCAGCAGGCCCCCACTCATGTCCAACTTATGTCCCCATGCACCCCCACCCCCCTGCATCCAGGGGCACCCTCCACCAGGCCCCACCCATGTCCAACTCATGTCCCCCTGCGCCCCCACCCCCCAGAACTGTGGGGCACCCGCCACCAGGCCCCCACTCATGTCCAACTCATGTCCCCCTGCACCCCCACCCCCCTGCATCCAGGGGCACCCTCCACCAGGCCCCACTCATTTTCAACTCATGTCTCCCAGCACCCCCATCCCCCACCAGTCAGGGGCACCTGCCAGCAGGCCCCCACTCATGTCCAACTCATGTCTCCCAGCACCCCCACCCCCCACCAGTCAGGGCCACCTGCCAGCAGGCCCCCACACATGTCCAACTCATGTCTCCCAGCACCCCCACCCCCCACCAGTCAGGGGCACCTGCCTGCAGGCCCCCACTCATGTCCAACTCATGTCTCCCAGCACCCCCACCCCCCACTAGTCAGGGGCACCTGCCAGCAGGCCCCCACTCATGTCCAACTCATGTCCCCCAGCGCCCCCGCCCCCCACCAGTCAGGGGCACCTGCCAGCAGGCTCCCACTCATGTCCAAATCATGTCCCCCTGCACCCCCACCCCCCTGCATCCAGGGGCACCCTCCACCAGGCCCCACTCATGTCCAACTCATGTCCCTCTGCACCCCCAAACCCCCTGCATCCAGGGGCACTCTCCACCAGGCCCCCACTCATGTCCAACTCATGTCCCCCTGCACCCCCACCCCCCTGCTTCCAGGGCCACCTTCACCAGGCCCCACTCATGTCCAACTCATGTCCACCTGCACCCACACCCCCACCCCCAGCACTGTGGGGCACCCTCCACCAGGCCCCCACTCATGTCCAACTCATGTCCCCCTGCACCCCTACCCCTTGCATCCAGGGACACCCTCCACCAGGCCCCACTCATGTCCAACTCATTACTCCCAGCACCCCCACCCCCCACCAGTCAGGGGCACCAGCCAGCAGGCCCCCGCTCATGTCCAACTCATGTCTCCCAGCACCCCCACCCCCACCAGTCAGGGGCACCTGCCAGCAGGCCCCCACTCATGTCCAACTCATGTCTCCCAGCACCCCCAACGACCACCAGTCAGGGACACCTGCCAGCAGGCCCCCACTCATGTCCAACACATGTTCGCCTGCACCCCCACCCCTCTGCATCCAGGGGCACCCTCCACCAGGCCCCACTCATGTCCAACTCATGTGCCCCTGCACCCCCACCCCTCAGCACTGTGGGACACCCTCCACCAGGCCCCCACTCATGTCCCACTGCACCCCCACCCCCCTGCATCCAGGGGCACCCTCCACCAGGCCCCACTCATGTCCAACTCATGTCTCCCATCACCCCCACCCCCCACCAGTCAGGGGCACCTGCCAGCAGGCCCCCACATATGTCCACTCATGTCTCCCAGCACCCCCACCCCCCACCAGTCAGGGGCACCTGCCAGCAGGCCCCCACTCATGTCCAACTCATGTCTCCCAGCACCCCCAACCCCCACCAGTCAGGGGCACCTGCCAGCAGGGCCCCACACATGCCCCCCAGCCAACACGTCATCACAATCTAGATCCCTGGCCCTTATGGGCAGCCTCCACATGCCAAACACCCACCCAAGTATTGCATCCACCCACTTAGAAATGCCAATTACATGATACAACCCCAATGGCAAGTATGTAAATGAAGACATGTCCCTCACATACACACAATGGGTGTCAGTGAATGTCAAAACCCATATCATGACATGCATGAAACCAATGAGATGATACTACACATTGAAGTATGATGAAAAAATATGTATTAAAAGCAACATAAATGGAATCAAAAATAAACAAACAAAAATGGGAATTAAAAACAAAAAGCAGCATGTCCGTAAAATAATGTAAAACCACAAATCATATTCCAAAGGAAAGGTGTCCAAAGTCACAGTTCACAAAAGTAAATCCAATGGAAAATTAAAACCAAAAACCATTGCTCCATGGGTAAAATAAAAATAAAAATAAAAAAATCCAACAGTCAACTATATACAGATAAACAATCCAGGGTCCATGATCCCAACAGAAGAAATGAAACCTATCTAATAACACTACCTAATAAAAAAAACTATATACAAAAATGTGGTCCATTGTCCAAAAGGTGCAAAAATATAAAAAAGCAAAGGAAACCTAACACTAACTACAGAACTATTTACAAGGGCAGCGGGCCAGTCCGACGGCTCACTTTGAGATGTTCCGGGCCAGGGGATCATCGAACTCCTGCTCAATGTCCCGGAGGCGGTCCTACTCCATGGCCCCGAGGGTCTGCAGGGCCGACGACATGTTCACCTCCAACTCCCAGCGGATTGCCTCGAGGCACTCGGCCCACCTCAGGGCATCGTGAGCCGATCCTCTTCCACCGGCTGCTGCTCCGCATCTATGGCGTGGCCCAACCGCTGCCACACGGAAGACACTTCCCGTCCTGGGTCCTCGAGCTCTCCGGCCGATGCCTGCCCCTCCGATGTCGAAGGCCTCGAGCCATCATGGCTCCCACCTCGCTGCTGCTGCTGTGCCTGTGCCCGTGCCCTGGCTCCTGCTGCCTGCACATCCTCCACCGGATGGGGTGCAGTCATTGATGTGGCCACCTCTGCTGGACGTCCGACTCCCGAATGTGGCAGGGATGCCTCCTCCACCAGCCTGGCCGCACCATCAGAGGCAGCTCCACAGGGCACCCAGGTAACAAATGGGTGGGAAGATGGCGCGGAGGACGACTGGCGCATAGGGTGTTCAGTTGAGGAGGGGGTCGGAGCAAGCTGCAGCAAACGGAGGAATCCGGCCTGGGTGACCTGTCCCAGTAGGCCGACGCGGTCAACGAGCCATTCGAGATGACGTGCAGTCTCCTCATGAAAAGACTGCATGGCCCGTTGACGCAACGCCACACCAGTCAGGACAGGCTAAACCAGTACCTGGATAGCCACGTCCGCAGGCAGAGGAAGGCCAGTTGTTGTGAGCTCATCCCCTGCCTGAAAACGGGTCTGGACGTAGGCATCCCTGCTGGTGTAAGATGATGCAGTGACAGGATCAGGGACAGGATTGCACAGAGGCACCTCTGCGGCGGCCTGTGCTGCCTCCTGTCCCTGGTCCTGCACTGCACCACTAGCACCAGTGGAATCCCCACCTCCAGACCCCGTCTCTGTCGCTTGCACGGCCTCCTCCTCCACCAACCCCCCCACCAACCTGGATGACTCCATGCCATCTTCCCCCGTTGGGCCCTGTGGGGTCCCAGCTGCCCCTTCTGCTGCCGAAGAGTCCAACTCCGACCTCTGCCTCTTGGACCTCCCCCCTGGCAGCTGTGGCCTGGAACGCGGCACCAGACTCCTCACTCCCCGATGAGATCACAACCTGGGAGGGTAGCCGGGCCTTGCGTCTCCGGCTGGCGGTGCGATCCCCGCCGCTGGGCTCCACAGCACCTTCTCCGCCCTCTTCATCAGTTGATGCTGCAGACAGGGAGAAATAAAACACAGGCATCAGGGCACTGTACAATGGACACATACACACATGACAGTTGTAAATGAGTGGCATTGGCAAACCTCAGACATGGCATCACAATCGCCAACACACATGTCATTTCAACTCGCACACATGAGCCATGCCACAGCCATATCGCAACAGCCAGCACCATCCATACACATACACAGCATGAGCAGGCAAAGGTGAGCCAGACATCACATGCAACACAGGGAGTGCACTGCACATGCACACACACCACCACACGTGCATGCATGTGTACACCTCTGCCAACTGTCACACTGTTCAGATTGGCATCCATGTCACATCTGCCAATCAGGCTTCCACATCCCGCTGTCACATGCATCCATGTTGCATCACTGTTGCACCCTTGTCAGATACACACACATGCACATGTACACAGTGCTGATACATGCAGCTGAAAACAACATCCATGTGTGACATCACAAACATGCCTACTTACATACACATTCATCCAAACATGTGTGCCCACACAACTGCATTTGGCATGCAAGCCTACACACACAAGCACCATCCATGTCTCACACATGACAGCCCTCGCATGTGTTAGCCTCACGGCCCTGTACACCCCCCCATACTTGGCCCCATAAAAACACATGTGCAACCTGCACACTACTGGCACATCACCACACGCACAGCTCACAATCATGATACATGTACACTTACCACTCGACTCCAGACGGGTCTGCCTCTCAAGGACCTGGACGTGGAGCGCTGGGAATATGCGTTCCAGGACCCTCATCTGATCGTCCGACAAGTGGCCCCGGCGCCCCTAAGCATCCGCTGCCTTCAAGAGGCGCCGGTCCTTGTTGAGGGTCCTGGACCTGAAGTCCTCCCAGCGCTTCTTGACAATCATGGAATAGTCGGACTGCCACCCCCTCCGCGTTGATGGCAGTCACGATGTCCGTCCAGATCCGAGTCCGTCCGAGTGAAGCTGGTGCCCCTCTGCCTCTCTGGCCGGGGGTTGTCAGTGGTGCCAGATGTTGCAGTGCCCGACATGACAACCCCAGAGGCAGGAGTGGGTGGGCAACTGGGTCCTGGGGCTGGTCTGTGGAGCGATGGAATCCCAGTCGGGAGTCTTCGGTTCCAGCAGGGGTGGTCACAGCAACAGCACCCCTGGCTGATGTGCAGGCAGCAAATGGCAGAGCACGTGGGCAGCAGGCAATCAGGCAGCAGCAGATGGCAGGTGGGAGTGTGCTCGGGGCTCTGGGGGGCAGTAATTCGGTCTTCTGGGCAGGAGCATGGTCTTCCGTGTGCTTACGCGTGGCCAGCTTGACATGGAGTGATTTGGCATGTGAAAATCCAGCACGTCTGCGTGTAATTCGAGGAAAGGGCCTTAGCGCGTAAGCACGTCAGCACACTTACGCGAATTCATTGGCCCAAAGTCCACGAGCGTGTATGCGCGTCTGTGACGTGCGTGCGCGGGCGTTTCCCTGTACACGGGTGCATGTTACACGTCCAATGACTGCACGTCAGAGTGTCAGCTCGTGTAATTGGAGGATGGGGCCTTAGCGCGTACACGCGGAAGTGACGCTGGACGTGTGGGCATGTTTATAAGGTACGTGTAGAACGCCATTTCCTTGTACGTGCTTTTCGTGGAGAGCGAGTGGGTGAAATCTGTACTTCTTGTCGGTTCACACACGATTTACTTCACGGCGTTCCAAGTTCGTACTCCCTGTTACCTCTGACAGCTTTTTCTCTTCTTGTCTTTTCCCTGGGCCTGTTTCCTCAAACAGCGTTCACTTCTCCTGTTGTCCTGTCTCCTCAGACAGCGTACAATTCTTCTTTTGGCGGGGGTGTTGCCAATGCGCACACGCGTGTATTTTTCACGCAATATTTCCTGGCAGACGGTGAGTCACGCACGTATTTGACATCTGTGCTTGCCCCGTGTGTTGCCTACCCCTTCAGAGGTCAGTCTAGGCTGCATGTGACACACATACGTTCATTTTTGTGTTTCTGGGTGCCACAGCGTAGTGCAGGTTTATTTTTCCATGCACATGGTCTAGGACAGGTTGCGTTCACATTATCTCCCTTTTTCGGGGTGCCTGTGCGTTGCTTTGCCCGTCATCTTCCCCCAGGGGTCACATACAGCCTTGCTAGAGCAGTAGGGTACGAATTCCATCTAGTACCCTACCCCTTTGACCCCCAATTGCCCAGGACAATAGTTTACTACAACTCCCATACGCACAACAACATCAGTGCCATGGTTGGGAGGCGAGCACGCGGTAAAGGTGGCAAAGGTGGGCGAGCCACAAGAGGTGGCTGTGGTGGATACGGTAGGGGACGTGGCCGGGACTTGCAGGGTGCCCCTAGCCCCCCATGTGTGAGTGACCAGTCAGGGACACGCATGCCCCCCCCCTGGTTGAGGGTAACGTGGCTGACACCATCCCTGCTCAGCCCTTGTTGGACCAGCCCATTGTGGCACCAGACTTGGCACAGGGTGACTCCATGGCTGACTTCCAGGTCAGCAGGTTTAGGCCACATGTGGCGGTGCACGTTGGTGTCACCAGCCCACATGGATCAGGGGCAGCTATGTCATCTGCTGCCCCGAGTAGACAGGGTGGGGAGGCTGCAGGGGCAGCTGCGGCTCCATCCACCCCAGCTGAGGCTCCCAGCCAGTACAGTGTCGGTCCTAGTCCATCCTGCTGATGTTCCCCCTGACTACATCACACTTCAGCTAATGCCTGCACCAAGTCCCATGGTGAGTGTTCATTCCCACACTCCTAGTCCACAGTCCACCGGGGCCCTGCCCCTAGTGTCCAGAGCGGCGTAGGACACTCAGTATCACCACCACCTTCCAAGTGGAAGAGGAAGAGTGCTCGTCCAGTACAGGCTGATGCCCCAGACACGGCTACACAGTCCAGCCCACCAAGGAAGCCCAGCTTCAATCAGGCCGAACTTGATGCACTTGTGAAGTATGTGTCCGCACATGACAGCGAAATGGTGATTACTGCAGGATGCAAGACCACACCTGCACAACGTCAGGCACACTGGCAGACCATCGCGGACCTCATAAGTGCCCTTGGATTCGTGAGGCGCACAGCTAATGATTTCTACATGCACTGGAATGACCTGAAGCGCAGGGCAAAGAAAGAGCTGGCCTCAAGTCATGCCACAACTCTAGTGACTGGAGGTGGGTCTCCAGCAGAGGACATAGAACTCACTCCACATGAGTATGTTGCTGGGAGCTACGTCACAGAGGAACAGATCCAATGCGTGGGAGACCTGCCAGATTACGAGGCATTGTCCGGTGAGTGCACATGCATGTGTGTGTCATCCATGTGCATGGTGTGTGTGTGAGTGCTTCTGATTGAGTGCCAGGTGAGGGGGTGTGTGCCTGAGTGGTTTGGGTCACCCATGTGCTTCATCCAATACATTCTGCGCACCAGGATTTGGGTGTTGCAGTATCCCTTCTGGCAACAGTAGACATTCAGCCCAACCTCACACCAGTTGCCCTTGAAGTGTCATCTTGCCACAACATAGTTGCATATTATTCTGTGTTCATTCGGGCTGATTGTCTGCATTCCACCACTTTCACTAGGCATTTCTCAGTCCTATTGTCACATGTGTGACATGGCTAGGGTACATGCCATCTGTGTGTTGGCATGTGACATGTTTGTGTATTGGACATGCCAATCACAGGCCAATGTGTAATGGCACTGCTAGCCAGCATGCAGCAAATTTGTTGGTCTTCCATCTTGGTGTCATCAATGTGTGCCATTTGCTCCCCTTCATATGCAGTGACAGTGCATGCACGGGAGGGTTATAGTCATGTGGGACATGTGTCAATGAAGTACTGTTTCTGTTGCTTCTCAGCCCTAATTGTGTGCCATGGTGCTAATGCCTGTTCCCATTTCTTTTCTTTCATGTCTTTGCAGGGGATGACGCACTTGATACTGCTGGGGTTGTGGAGATGGTGCAGACCCAGGAGGGGTCTCAAGCCCGACCGGGCACCGGTGAGGGACGTGGTGTGGTGGTGGGTGAGAACCCACACTTGCTGCAGACCATCATCTCAAGGGGTGTCTCTAGGTGCACCTCCCCCGAGCTCTATTCAGGTGTCGATTCGGATGATGAGACCTATGTGCCGTCGCAGGTAAGTGTTTCTGGGAGGGATTCTGTACTGTCCAACCCACCTGCACCAGGGGTAGAACCCTCAATGGGGATGTCAGTGTTGGTAGGTCTGCCTTTGGTGGTTACGGATGCAGGGTCACACTCCGCTACATCTGATCCTGTTCCTGGGCCAGCAGATCAGAGGGGGAATGCAGTCCTGCAGCCTCAGGCAGTGCCGGCACAGCAAGGCGCAGTTCGCCTTGCCCCAGACAGGTGTGGTGCCCGCCGACGCGGTGGCCGTACGCCACCTGGCAATACCACATGGGAGCAATCCATATACGGTATGGCAAACCAACAGGCAGCATCAACTGAGATGATGGCTCAGGCCATGGATAGGGTGGCCACTTCCATTGTCCCCCAAGAAAGGCTGATTGAACAACTACAGCAGGCAACAGACTCCATTTGCCAGTCACACAGGGAGGACATGTTGGTGTCCAACAGGGACAGGCGGGCGGCACTGGAGACTCTGCAGGAAGCCATTTCTATTGAGTCCCAGGGCCACAGGGAAGCCCTGAGGGTGGAACTCCGTCAGCTCAGGGTAACTCTGGTTGAGCTTGAGGCTTCAGCTAACACGAGGACAGAACAGCACCTGGAGCGGCTCACTTGTACGCTCTCAGATGAGATGCAGGCAACTAGGGAGGAGGTCCGGGCATCCCATGAGTTGTTGCATGGGGACCTCCGCATGATTATCCTCCAGAATCAGACCTTCCACACCCGCATGCTTGCTGCCATAGAGGACAAGACTAGGGCTTTGCGTAGGCTGCCTCCCATAGTGCCACCACCTCCTGATGCAGCTGCAGAGGGTGAGGAGTGCGACAGCAGCGATTCTCCCACAACAGGGTATCCGTGCAGGCCATGAGCCCATGGAGGTGTTTTTTTTTCGCAGATCCACACAGGTGGGTTTTGGTGTGCACCCTGTCTTCGGACCTCCTGGGTGGCCTCCCCACCCCCCCTGGCCCATTCATGGCCATTTTTGATTTTTGATTTTTGATTTTTGTTTTTTGATATTTGATTTTTGATTTTTTGGACAGTGTGTTGCCTTGTGTGGCTCCCGTGGGCATACGCTGTATTGTGGCTGGGCACATGCAGGCTTGTCCTGAATTTGGGTCAGATGCTTGGGTTTGTGTGACACACACCCCTCCTGCTTCCCGTTTCCATGGGCTTGCAAAGGGTGTGCCCAAGTGACATTGACTTACACAGTGACGTTGGACTCCCATTTGATGTGTGGGCAGTCTGTAGTCAATACTGTGTATACATTCCTAGTGCATATTGTTGTTGTATTGTACACTGCATGGTGTATTGAAATGTGCCTCTGCATTCATCTCATCCTCCTAATTTGCAGGTACATTTCTCATGTCTTCACAAGGCGGTCTACTTTGGAAATGGAGTCCATGTTGTAAGCAGTGCACCTACACTTTTGCGTGGCGCTAACACTGTACAGTTGGAAGTGTTCCAAGTGCTGAAATTATCAGGTAGTGAGGCTACCAATTTTTAAAGTCCGTACTGTCATGTTTATGGTCGGTTGGAGGTTGTGTAGGTGATTAGTATTATTGGTAAATATTTGGTAATGTGTGTTGTTGGTCCTGCATTACTGTGAGCATTTCAAGTGTGGCCGGTTTCCATTAGGGACACTGTAGTTGGTGACACTTGTGTCATTTTGTGCGGATTAATTTGTTTGCTCTCACATAGCATGACATGCCATGGTGTGTTGTGTGGTGGTGCCGGGGAGGGGTTGGGTGACATGGCACTGTTCTCATGTTGTATTTTGCAAGTGGGTATTCATTTTTGCAGCATAGAGTGTGTCTTTTGATGACACTGCATTGGTGGTGTTTGTGTAGGTAGGGATGCACACATTGTGACACTTACAGGTGAAAAATCTCAGGCTGCTAAGGTTCTCACAGTTGACTGTCCCTTAATTCATCAGAATTGTCAGATTGAGTCATCATTGATTGTCAGATGGTATGTGCCAGGGCTGTGTGCACTCCACAGGGGTGTGATTTCTATGTGAAGTAATTAGCCACCAGCTGCATATGGGCTGCCTCACCCCGTGCCCTTTCCCCTCCCATACACAGCAGGCGTGCATGTGGTTGGGGATGTTGGGGCACCACCATGTCCACAGCCAGGCCCCGGTGTGTTGCAACATTGTGCAGGACACATGCTGCCACTATGATCCTGCACACTACTGGGGGAGCGTATAACAGCTGCCCGCCAGAACGGTCAAGGGAGCGAAAGCGTGACTTGAGCACTCCGAATGTGCGCTCCACTATGCCCCGGGTTGCAATATGGGCTGTGTTGTATCTTACTTCGGGAGGCGTGATGGGGTTCCGAATTGGCGTCATCATGTGGGTCCTCAGAGGATAGGCACTGTCCCCTGTGGAGGTGGTGATGGGGATCATTAGTGGGATAGTGACATTACTCTGTATCTGTCATGCATGCGTGTGCTGTGGCATTTATACTCACCTACTGAGTATAAGCAGCCATGCATCGCCATGCCGCCCAGCTTCCATGTCCCGGTTTAGGGTTGTCATCCTGTAAATGAAGCTGTCGTGGGTGGACCCTGGATAGTTGGCATATACTGAGGTGATGATTCCTTTGGCATCACATACTACCTGGACGTTGATGGAATGCCAGTGCTTGCAGTTTCTATAGATGTGCTCAGATGCCCTGGGGGGACGTAGAGCCACATGGGTGCAATCAATGGCACCTAGCACTTTGGGGAATTGGGCCACCCTGTAGAAATCCTGCCTGACAGCCTGCTTTTCTGCAGGTGTGCTGGGCAGGTATATGTGCCTGCGGACTGATGGGCGTGCAGTGATGATGGCCAACACCTGGTGTAGGCACCGTGACTGCGTGGCCTGTGACACCCCCCCCACTATGGCACTTGTCCGCTGAAATGATCCGGTAGCCAAGAAGTGCAGTACATTGAGGACCTTCTCCAGGGGGCTGAGTGCTTGGGAGCACAGGGTGGGTGATGTGAGGTCATCCTCCCACTCACTGACCAGGTCGAGTATTATGTGTGGTGGAAACCTGTACCTCCCATACACCTGGTCATCAGGCATACCACATAGGCTGGTTCTGGGTGTGAAGATCCTGGCCCTGACTATCCTCCTCCTCCTCCTGCGGTATCCCACGGCCACTGCTGCTAGGAACGGTATATTCATCCTTGCGTCTGAGCTTGTTTGTTGTTTGCGCACTCTTTTATGCTGCGCGGGACGTGCACCGTGTTTCCAGATTGGACCTTTTTTTTGGGCGCGTTGTAGGCGACCGTGTAAATCTTCCCGTCCACCCCAGAAATACAAGTGACATGCTCTCCCAGGCCCATTCGCAAGTAAATATTCCCACCCACCCCAGGACTACACGTACCCCACTCTCACAGGCCCAGTTGTGTGTGGAAGTTCACGCGACACACATAATACATGTACCCTGCTGATATCACGTGTGGAAGTTCACGCGGACCCTTAATACACGTACCCTGATGAAATCACGTGTAATACTACCTGCACACCCCTGAAATACATGTACCCAGGCAAATCGCACTGCTGGAGGGTGGGGGGGGGGGGTGGGAGACATGAGTGGGGGCCTGGTGGAGGGTGCCCCTGGATGCTGTGGGGTGGGGGTGCAGGGAGACATGAGTTGGACATGAGTGGGGGCCTGGTGGAGGGTGCCCCTGGATGCAGGGTGTGGGGGTGCAGGGAGACAGCAGTGGGGGCCTGGTGGAGGGTGCCCCTCGATGCAGGGGGTGGGGTGCAGGGAGACAAGAGTGGGGGCCTGGTGGAGGGTGCCCCTGGATGCATGGGGGTGGGGGTGCAGGGTGGTGGGGGTGCAGGGAGACAGGAGTGGGGGCCTGGTGGAGGGTGCCCCTGGATGCAGGGGGGTGAGGGTGCAGGGGGACATGAGTTGGACATAAGTGAGGCCTGGTGGAGGGTGCCCCTGGATGCTGTGGGGTGGGGGTGCAGGGGGACATGAGTTGGACATGAGTGGGGGCCTGGTGGAGGGTGCCCCTGGATGCAAGGGGGTGGGGGTGCAGGGAGACAGGAGTGGGGGCCTGGTGGAGGGTGCCCCTGGATGCAGGGGGGTGGGGGTGCAGGGAGACAGGAGTGGGGGCCTGGTGGAGGGTGCCCCTGGATGCAGGGGGTTGGGGGTGCAGGGATACATGAGTGGGAGCCTGGTAGAGGGTGCCCCTGGATGCAGGGGGGTGGGGGTGCAGGGAGACAGGAGTGGGGGTCTGGTGGAGGGTGCCCCTGGATGAAGGGGGGTGGGGGTGCAGGGGGACATGAGTTGGACATGAGTGGGGGCCTGGTGGAGGGTGCCCCTGGATGCAGGGGGGTGGGGGTGCAGGGAGACAGGAGTGGGGGCCTGGTGGAGTGTGCCCCTGGATGCAGGGGGTGGGGGTGCAGGGAGACAGGAGAGGGGGCCTGGTGGAAGGTGCCCCTGGATGCAGGGGGGTGGGGGTGCAGGGGGACATGAGTTGGACATGAGTGGGGGCCTGGTGGAGGGTGCCCCTGGATGCAGGGGGGTGGGGGTGCAGGGAGACAGGAGTGGGAGCCTGGTGGAGGGTGCCCCTGGATGCAGGGGGGTGGGGGTGCAGGGAGACAGGAGTGGGTGCCTGGTGGAGGGTGCCCCTGGATGCAGGGGGGTGGGGTTGCAGGGAGACAGGAGTGGGGGCCTGGTGGAGGGTGCCCCTAGATGCAGGGGGGTGGGGGTGTAGGGGGACATGAGTTGGACATGAGTGGGGCCTGGTGGAGGGTGCCCCTGGATGCTGTGGGGTGGGGGTGAAGGGGGACATTAATTGGACATGAGTGGGGGCCTGGTGGAGGGTGCCCCTGGATGTAGGGGGTGGGGGTGCAGGGAGACAGGAGTGGGGGCCTGGTGGAGGGTGACCCTGGATGCTGGGGGGTGGGGGTGCAGGGGGACATGAGATGGACATGAGTGGGGGCCTGGTGGAGGGTGCCCCTGGATGCAGGGGGGTGGGGATGCAGGGAGACAGGAGTGGGGGTCTGGTGGAGGGTGCCCCTGGATGCAGGGGGGTGGGGGTGCAGGGGGACATGAGTTGGACATGAGTGGGGGCCTGGTGGAGGGTGACCCTGGATGCTGGGGGGTGGGGGTGCAGGGGGACATGAGATGGATATGAGTGGGGGCCTGGTGGAGGGTGCCCCTGGATGCAGGGGGGTGGGGGTGCAGGGAGACAGGAGTGGGGGCCTGGTGGAGGGTGCCCCTGGATGCAGGGGGTTGGGGGTGCAGGGAGACAGGAGTGGGGGTCTGGTGGAGGGTGCCCCTGGATGCAGGGGGGTGGGGGTGCAGGGGGACATGAGTTGGACATGAGTGGGGGCCTGGTGGAGGGTGCCCCTGGATGCAGGGGGGTGGGGGTGCAGGGAGACAGGAGTGGGGGCCTGGTGGAGGGTGCCCCTGGATGCAGGGGGGTGGGGGTGCTGGGAGACAGGAGAGGGGGCCTGGTGGAAGGTGCCCCTGGATGCAGGGGGGTGGGGGTGCAGGGGGACATGAGTTGGACATGAGTGGGGGCCTGGTGGAGGGTGCCCCTGGATGCAGGGGGATGGGGGTGCAGGGAGACAGGAGTGGGAGCCTGGTGGAGGGTGCCCCTGGATGCAGAGGGGTGGGGGTGCAGGGAGACAGGAGTGGGGGCCTGGTGGAGGGTGCCCCTGGATGCAGGGGGGTGGGGTTGCAGGGAGACAGGAGTGGGGGCCTGGTGGAGGGTGCCCCTAGATGCAAGGGGGTGGGGGTGCAGGGAGACAGGAGTGGGGTCCTGGTGGAGGGTGCCCCTGGATGCAGGGGGGTGGGGGTGTAGGGGGACATGAGTTGGACATGAGTGGGGCCTGGTGGAGGGTGCCCCTGGATGCTGTGGGGTGGGGGTGAAGGGGGACATTAATTGGACATGAGTGG
Source organism: Ambystoma mexicanum (assembly GCF_040938575.1). NCBI lineage: Eukaryota > Metazoa > Chordata > Amphibia > Caudata > Ambystomatidae > Ambystoma > Ambystoma mexicanum. Next base: position 1,394,142,440 of record NC_090924.1, read on the forward strand.
GGGCCTGGTGGAGGGTGCCCCTGGATGCTGGGGGGTGGGGGTGCAGGGGGACATGAGATGGACATGAGTGGGGGCCTGGTGGAGGGTGCCCCTGGATGCAACGGGTGGGGATGCAGGGATACATGAGTGGGGGCCTGGTGGCGGGTGCCCTGGATGCAGGGGGTGGGGGTGCAGGGATACATGAGTGGGAGCCTGGTAGAGGGTGCCCCTGGATGCAGGGGGGTGGGGGTGCAGGGAGACAGGAGTGGGGGCCTGGTGGAGGGTGCCCCTGGATGCAGGAGGGTGGGGGTGCAGGGGGACATGAGTTGGACATGAGTGGGGCCTGGTGGAGGGTGCCCCTGGATGCTGGGGGTGGGGTGCAGGGGGACATGAGTTGGACATGAGTGGGGGCCTGGTGGAGGGTGCCCCTGGATGCAAGGGGGTGGGGGTGCAGGGAGACAGGAGTGGGGGCCTGGTGGAGGGTGCACCTGGATGCAGGGGGGTGGGGGTGCAGGGAGACAGGAGTGGGGGCCTGGTGGAGGGTGCCCATGGATGCAGGGGGGTGTGGGTGCAGGGGGACATGAGTTTGTGGGCAGTAGTGCAAGGTGACATGTGGGTTGGCTGGTGGGCATGTCCATGGTGGATGGGCTGCCTGCGGGACATGTGCAGGGATGCAGGGTAGTCCCCTGTGGTGTGGGCCACCTGCAGGGGCCGTGGAGGGTGTAGAGGGGACAGTCGGGAGGACCCACACGGCCAATACAGGTGTAGGACTCCCCGGCACCCCCGAAATACATGTAGGCTGCTGGATTCGCGTGTGGAATTTCATGTGCACCCGGAGTACACGTACCCTGCTGAAATCGCGTGTGGAACTTCACGCGCACACCGAAATACACGTACCCTGAGAATTCGCGTGTGAAACTTCCCGCGCACCTTGGAATACACGTACCCTGCTGAAATCGCGTGTGAAACTTCCTGCGCACCCCGGAATACATGTACCCTGGCCAATCGCATGTGGAAGTTCCCGCGCACCCCGTAATACACGCACACGCTATTTTTTACACAGCGGGTGTCTGTGTTTGTCGGTACCCCTAAGAGTTAACAGCATAGCTCTCATGGCCATTTGGACTGCAAATGCCATAAATTAATTCACGTTTAAATAATGCATTCCTGGTGTTGAACATCCTATACTTTTATCAGTAAAGGAGATAGTCCTATTCAACTTAGTCATCAAATCTCAACCTAATATATTGACAAGTGTCTGCCTTGAATACAGCAGTGGCACCGACATGTCCAAATCTCCTATAGAGACTGGTAAGTCTTCAGTAAAAGGATCTCTGCTTGTAGTTCCCGTGAAACCTTGAGTATTCATTGCATTGCCAGACATTAAAAATGTTCCCTCTCTTGCATCTGTGTCTACTAAAAACGAAAAATGTTTGCTTCCCATACTGACGCTTACCCTCGGTTCCTTGTGAGGATTGGGCATCATGGATAGTATTGAACACATCAAGTCTCCCAATGAGCTGTCCTATTGTGGATACATCCTCATTCCTGTACTTGTAAAAGGATTTCCTCCTTCCACAGTGACCCCTCCTATCCTAGGAGTCATTAACTGTCCTGTGTTTGTGCTTTGTTGTATATGCCTCAGTGAATGCTGTGACTTTCGTTGTGGCAGATTCAATGCTGCTTGCTGTGGTAGCAAACCTCGCTGCATTCTTGGCACTTGTGCCTGTTGCACTGTTTGATTCTGAGCAAACCCATCTCCCCTCTGCTGTGAATACTCAGGCGGGTTTGAAGTCCCCCCCTCTTAAAAATGTATCATTCGGCACAAAACCTTGACTTCTAGAAGTGCGAGCGAAGTGCCCTGTCATCCCGTATAACCAATATACAGGAGGCGGTCTCCCCATTTATCCTCCTGCATGCCTTGATTATCATTCTGCATATTCTTAAACACACCTTGATTATTCTGAAAGTTTCCTTGATTGTTCTGCCAATTCCCTTGATTACTCTGAAAGTTTCTTCCTCTAAATCCTCCCCTTCCTCGTGGAGCAAACCCATTATTGCCCTGTTCAAACTGCCTTTGATTATTTCCCTGCATCATGTTTGTTACTTGTTGTGAGTTCGATCTGTCTCCACTAGTTATCATTGCCCGTTCAATGGCGTACTTAGACAATTTTTCTGTACCAACTCTGCCTATTCACCTTTCCTTACATCATTTTTCTTGCAATTATTTTCCTGCAAGAGTCTGCAATAATGTGCGATGGTCAACTGGATCACCGACCACAGTTTTGCTTCCATCCCCAGTAACTTCTATAGCTGCTTCAGTACAGGTTCTAGCAGCCATTGGCATAATTTATGACAGAACACAAGTACAGATTTTCCCCAAGATTTGCGTGTCTCCAGATTCCACTGCTCCTGAAAATTCTGAATCTAAGCAAGTGGGTCTTCCCCTTCCTGCATCCTTTTCGTCATTATAGCTCCCATATCGGACGTGTCTGAATACAGTACTCTAAGCGCTTTCCAGACTGCCGATCTACAGTTATCAAAAGGCACTCCATCATGAGTAGTGTTAACCGTAGTAACACCAGAATACCCTGCTCTGGACCAAACGTCAGCAACTCTCTCTCCAAGAATGGCAATCAGGAGGCCTTTAATGTCCCCTATAGCCAATGTATTCCCTCCTGTCATTTTTTCCAATTTGTTTATCCATTTCCCAGTGCCAGAAATTAAACACGTAAATTTACACCGTAAATTATCCTTGTCCATCTGGGGCCACGGTATATACTGTGGTCTGACACCCCCTTTCTCTAGTAAGGGAAACTGTGAAGCCCTGAACTCATTCTCATCTCCCATTGTCTGTCTATACAAGGCAGGGACAATATTTCGCCTTCTTCCTGGTAGCGACCTTAATCTGCTCACATATTGTGGCGATTCCCCCTCTCACCATAAGGTTGCCCTTTAGGTTGATCTGACTATCTGACTGCGTCAATGGTTTTGACGTCCTAGGTGCAGGTACGCCTAAATCTGATCATCTCACTTCCTTATCCATTGAAAAGCACCCTCAGGACCACATACATCATCCCTTTCTTCTCAACGGAAGGTATCTCTGTCTTCGTCCGACATTTCCTGTGCCCGTACTTGTATAACTTCTCTCCTCCTCATCTCTGTGTAAAGTCAGTCTATCTAAAGACGGCTCCTTGGGGGGCCTCATGCTACATTAGGCTCCCTCTATATCGTATAGCTGTGTACTCTCAAGTCAATAATTTTTATCCTTCCCCTTTAATTCCTTCTGGGCTTTCATGTCATAATAAACTTTATCGATCGCTTCCCCAATGCTCCTGGAGTCAAACTCGTCCTCTTGATTTACTCTAGACAGCTCTGGTAATGACTCTTATTCCGGGAAGAACTCCTTTATGTCCTCCCATGCTACTTCTGGTTTGGGATCCCTTATCCCCTTCTCCAGGCGATCATGATTTCGTGCTCTCTGTATTCTTTTTTGTTCTATGTCATCATCAAGCTCTCTATGCTTTCTTGCTGCCTCCCTTACCCTGTCTTCCTCCTTTTTGTTCATATCCCTTCTCTCGTACCCTTCGTATCTCCTCATCCCTTCATCTTTGCATTCTCTTATCCCTTAACTTCTGTTCTTCATCTTCTATTCTTTTCCTTTCAAAATGTTCCCTCTCATCGATTGCCCTTTGTCTATTATCTCATTTTCTTTGCTCCTGCGCTCCTTCCTGCTTCTTCATCTTTTCATCTTGATATAGCTGTTCTTGTCTCTGTCTGTCTTTTCTTTTTACCTCTTCTTCCTTCAATCGTTCCTCCCTTTCCTTATCCTTTTTATCTTGCCCATCTTGAACTTCCCTTTGTCTTACATCCTCGATGCCTTTACCATTGAGTTTGAGCAAAATCTGTCCACCCGTCCATTTGTTCTGTAGAAGTGCTAACTCATCAGCTTTATCTCTTTCTCCCTTCCACCTCTTTATTTCTCTTCCTACGTCTAAAGATGTGCTTGCTTGATCACTTCTCTTCTTATCGCGTCTTTCCTTGTCCCTCGGGACTTTAGGAATTACATCTTTCTCAGTATTTTTCTCCGGGCCCACGTCACTGCTTTGCTCAGGCGATTCATATGCTGGGTTACTATACCCTCTAGCTGCCTTGAGCTCCCTCAATGGATATAACTCATCGTCTTTGTTACTTTTGCCATCTATTTCCAATGGGGCGAGGGGAGCAGAAGGCTCCTCACTCCCCTCTTTGCATATATTGAGGACCCAATCTGTAGGAGGCGGCTCTTCTCTTTCCTTCTGGTACATTTTCCAAAGTTCTAAGCTCGCTAGTAGCTTATCCAGCTTTTTTTCCGTGTACGTTGCATGCAAATATGTTGTCATATGCTGCAGGACTACCTTCGATAGTGACCCTCCTTGCGGTCACAGCATAAACATTTTATCTGCAGTTCCCTTAACCCATTCCGCACTATACTGTCTAACGTTAGGTGCATGTTTCAGCAACTGCTTGCAGAGATGCACAAGTGGAGTAATATCCTCCATTTTTTAACTCGTCCCTCTTGACTATCAAGACTCGTTTGCTTTTGTCACAGATTCGAAAAACAATAAGTTTCAGAAAAATAATATAATATGAGTGTGCACCAATCGTCGCAGGCTCCAATCCCTCTAGAATGAAGTTTTTTACTTTAATCTTGCTAAAAAAACAACATCAACTCAAATTTAAACAATCACTTAAATTCTCCAACCTCGCATTTCTTCTTTGCCCAATTTCTTTAAACGATGATGTCATCACCAATTCATAAATACATAAAACGAACAGACGAATAGACACACTCGACCGGTCACATATATCTCTTACGATCTTCTCTTTAAGACTTGTCTTACCCTCTAATTAATACCCCATACAGAGTTTAAATCAACCTCTTTAAGTCTGTCTTTAACCAGAACTCATTGTCTATGCATCCACTTATTGGACTTTAGGTTTAAGATTTCTTCTGATCCCTTCTTACTCACCATTCGCTTGTTCGTCTTCTGACTATCGGGATCGTAAACCTCTTTTACCGCCTCTTCAACTTCCCATTCATTCAGCATCTCATAGACTTGGGAGGGGATTCTGTAGAAACCAGGGGACCCGTCACACCGTGCTTGCAAGCTTTTAAAAATACACTAACCACTATTTATGGGGAGTTTCACGTCCTGTTAGCCGAATGGCAGAGGTTGTGCGATATTGCCGGGACTCCAAGGTTTACTTCTGTCGATGGGTTTTCAACCATCCTCTCCGCTACCAAGTAAAATGAATAACCTCAGCTCTTTAAGATGAGTAGCAATTACCCTGGCGATGGATGGGGATGCAGAACTTACTCAACATCAATAATCAAAATAACTCAGTTAGTAGGTAAAAAGGATAACTGTTTTATTTTCACTTGTATAAAACAGGGAGCATAATGAACATCAATGAATTTGCTCGATCCTCTTACTCAACGAAATTCATAAAAAAAGGTACTTTTATATTTACAACTTGTCATCATTGACGTTGACTTGCATCACTGACAAAGTCATTCTGTGTTGCAAACTACAGAACCTATTACTAACTATGATACCATCTACATACACTATCTATACTAGTATGGTATACTAAGTAAAAGTGATAGGCTTATTAACATCAGGTGGTATAACTAACCCCCTCCCTCAAAATGGCCGCTATGAAGGTCACTAAATACATGACGTCCCATTGGCTACACAAACTATAGGACCCTAAATTATCGGGTCCCCGACAATTAGTTGGCTCTGTAACCTCGGTCAGTACTTTTCCAACTACGTCTAGCAGCACGCAGATTGGACTTCCATGTGCTGGGGAGCTCATTTTACCCCAGCTTCCCACCACTTAACATATCAATCTATCATCACCTCAGTGGTCAGCGTAGTCAATTAGGCTTTGAAGCTCAGCCTTGAGTTTGTTCTCTACTGTGGAGAATCAGGGGAGACAAAGCACGCTCTGCCCTCATGCATAGGTGTGAACATCTTGCTCGTCCAACTTCATTCTTCCATATGACTGTAGATCATGATTTCAAGCTCTTACTGTCTTTAAAATACTATTTTTTAATAGACCTCTGACATCTTTCGGGTGTTGTTCATGCCTTCTGAACAGGAGCTGTTCTTTCACAAAATTTTTTATCCAATGCTAGTTAATTTCATCCTGATAAGACCTTGACTTCTTGGCTTGACTTCATGGTTCATCCAGCCACATCTTTCCTAGATTCACTTTTAATTCATGTGGTTTCTTTCTGCGCCACACTGAAGATGAGGCCATCCATTTTTAGTCCAACTCTGCTTTGACACGTAGAGGAAACATCCATCGTTTATCCTTAATGCATATATGTATATAATGGCGCATGCCACAATCTATTCATTATAAAGCCAGCTTTAAGAATACTTTGTCTACTTGTGCTTCTTTTGCACCTGTACATGTTTGAACTAACTGGATTTCCTCATCCGTTTTATGGCATAAGCTTCTTCCCTTGATCCCAAGATGTCACTTATCCTTTTACGTTCTTGATGCCTTGTAGAATATCTGCATTCTCTAGTCTCTGCATCTGTTCTAGTTACGTCAACTCTGCTCTGGTTTATGTTACCATTCGTCTTGTTCCTTCATTTGCTCTGCTTCTTCTGGGATTTCATTCAATCGGCCATCATATTTTCTTGTATGCAGGTACGGTTTTCTTAATCGGAACCTTGCCTCCAGGATTCTCTTAGGTATCGGTATTTTCACTGGCACTGCACGTGTCGCACATCCTGGCTCCCAACATATAGGCAATATAGGTGAGGTGGTTTAGGTGGGGGTACTTGGCTCCTCGTCTACACATTGATCCTCTCTGTCTGTCTTTATGTCTGTTTCCACCTGTGTGTGCATCTGTCTGACTGCTGAGCTTAGTGTCTACCTGTATATCTGTCTGCTTTTCCAGGACTACCTGCTTTTATAGCTGGCTCTCCATCTATGTATCTATACATAATGTGTACATGCATCAGGGGTCTGCAGCTCGCGGATCGACAGATATTCTGGATAACAACCATCAACACCTATCTCCACTGACCACACTCGCTGCGGCTGTTGGGAGTTGTAGTCCAAAACATCAGCGAGCCAAACATTCAAGACCGTATACATACAAGAACACCTAAAAGGTGACACATAACCATTTTTCTCACAGACTTTAGCTATTTATTAATCTAATGTTTTCTATAGAGACCACCACTCTGGAGCAATGGTGACCAGAGCATTGTGTTTTATGAGGACAAGATTGATGTAAACACAAATGTACGCTGCCAGCTACAGTTTGGATTTTACTAACAGTACACAGGTATCTGTCAATACCTACAAAGATTGTTGACCTCACATTGGGCCTCATTACAAGTATTGCGGTAAGTGGTAAAATTGGCAGTAAATCTGTTACTGCCAACTTTACCACTACTCCAAATTATGAGGTCTCCCTGCTGGAGTGGAAGATTTACATCCAGAAAAATCCTGGAGGTAAATTCTCCCACTCACTGCAGACAAATAGGCAGAATCAGTGGAATTACTGCGACAGAAATTCTGCCGCAGTATTTCCACCAAACCTCTCCCCCCACTGAGTCCAATGGACTAAAAAAGAAAATGGGGATGCACACCTCCACCGCCACTTGTAATCCAGCGGTAATTCCACTGGACCAAGTGGCAGTATCGGTAATTCAGTTGGCGTTATTCCAACAGAATTACTGCCCGGATACCCCCAAACTCGTAATGAGGCCCATTGTGTTGTATTTCATGGACCTGAGCAGTGGAACGCACACCCGGACACCATCTTCATCAAAGGAATCCATACAGCCTATTGAATGATATACAATAACAGTTTCCAGTCTGTGGAGTGGCAAAGCTAGGGCAGTGATTTGCTCTTGCCAGTGTACATTTTGCATCATGGCGCTGTGCGAGGTACAGTCATTCCCAGTTCTTATTTTCTTCCACCTATCATGTGGTTAAACCCTGGTTATTCAGTTGTAATCATGACATATCAGGTATTTTCATTTGGGTTTGTCCCGCTAAGGGGCACACAAACCCATCACGTTGTGTTACCATTTGCACCTCCGTATGAATCTTTGATCCGTACTGGACACAGCCAGTTTATGCAGTCGTATGGTTCCAAAGACATTCGGCATTCAATTCTGCAAGATGGCACTTGTTGGTCGTACCTTATGTGCTCGAGAGTCCACTTTTGCCCAAACCAATCTATTTTAGTGCAATAAAGTCTGCTGAAAAGGAAACACAATAGAGATGCAGAAGAAATTATCTCAGGGTTTATGTGAACTAGAGTCTCTTCTAGTGTCCTGGTGCCGTCCCCACTCAAAGTGATTTCAAAACATTCGGCCACTCTCTGACCTAGTTGTACTTCATCCGCTACAATGCCCACACTGACAATGGCCTCTTCCATTAGACCAGCACTGATGATTACCTAATTGGGGTTGCCCTTGCAGGTTGGTTCTCCCTTCCTATGGATCAGATCCTCAAACAGAAAACATCCTCTGGGTGTGGACCAGTGTTAGCGATACCATCACTCTGCTTTTCTATGTAAGCTGATGTGCCATTTAATGGGGATTTCACTCCAGATTTGTGAGGCCCCTTCTTGGGAGTGTGACGAGAATCTTTGGCCCAACCCTTCTTTTTATTGAGATTTGTTATAGGTCTCCTCTTTTGATTTGGGTGTGGTCGCCTGAGCCTTTTTCTGAACACAAGTACTCCAATACCATTCTGCATCCTTTTGGAAGCCCCCGAGGGCCTGTAACATTCTGTACCACTAGATGCTGGTGTAACATGCTCTTATGCAACCAAATTATGCATTTCGTCAAATGTTTTATCAGGGATCGACCCAGATACATTAAGGGCAAACGAGTAAATTTCCCACAAGTGTACTTGCCACTTTTCAAAAACTTTGAGAGGTCTTGATAGGGGATTCAACTGTGGTTCTAATTTGTTAGATAATAAGTAGTAGTCTATAAGGCATTCCTTGCCAGAAGCACAAAGAATCCTGCTGACACATGCCACAACACCTGCCTGATACCAAAGCCCAAAGTTTCCCCAAACTCCCAAGGTATTGTTTTAGGTATTTGCAGAACAGCCTGAGCATGTTGGCCTTCATTTGGGAATAAATGCGTCTCTTCTTAAGAGCTAGCTGAATCATGCCATCAGTGTCCTGGGTTGGTAAGCAGCTCCTCATGACTGCACACCACAATCCTTCTTCCACCTCCTGGAGCTTTAAGATTAACTTTAGTGCTTCAAACCAATCAAAGATGTCTTTTCCCGCCTCGTATGGATGGACTAAGTCCTTGGGGACGTGGTGCCTAGGCTTTCCTCATATGGCACCACTTGAATCACTTCCCTGCCCTCAGATGGATCTCCCTTTTCTCCACAAGTTTGTAAGGGGTTTCAACCCAGCACTCCACCCAATTCAATGTCTAGCGTGAGATAACCAGCTGGAACCCTTAATTATATATTTTTATGTCTAAAGTTCTTTTATTTCTGAATGATGTACCCTTATATCACGCTCCTCTCTTTGAATCCCCCCCGGTCTCACTGAACCAAGAAGTAGGTTGTTTTGCAAAGTTAAAAGATTTAGTTGATGGATTCGAACAAGATATATATCACACTTTTATGAATTTGAACAATATCTAGATATCACACTATTAATATTTATACAATGATCACCAATGGGCGATATTACAATCAACAATCTCTTTAATCAATAGGAGTATGGATGAGAAGAATAATGTATCATAGAATAAATGTGTGGGTTCAATGAAATGCAAGGATAGGAAATTAATGCAGCACAGAAATAATACTTGATATGAATTCAATCAAATGCAATGTAATCACTCTTTCCCCCTGATACTACTCAATCCCCCCTAATATGCAATATAGAGATGGAAGTAGAGAAAACAGGTTTCAGGAATAAACACTCTACAAATGCAGTTTCAATCCCAATTCCCCCCAGCAAGCTTAGAGAGAAACGGGAATGATTTCAAAACAGGTCAAATGCTTATGAATGTGATTTTAAAAGAATGGGAAAAATGCTAAAAATGGATTTAATTCTCTAAATCGGATTCAAAACTAGTGGGAGCCGCTTTGGATAGCTTCAGGTAAACACTATCAATGATGATTGAATGACTGGCAGATAGGAAACTGAATTCAGAGGTTGAATGCAAAGAATAGCTATTTTAAATGTGATGAAATTGAGCCAAATACAGATTTGCGGAAAACTATTCAGCGCGCGAGAAACACGATTACAGAAAAACTATAAGGAGTTGGAATGTTTTAGGTTAGTTTGAAAGCTGAGATTTTTAGCTTCAATTTGACATTTGTTTCTAGCATCTACGGTTCAGAAGTTATGAAGGTTTTAGTAGAGGTCGATTTTTTTTAGAAAGAGTCAAGATTATCAATGAAAGATGCACTTTTGAATATTACAAACAATAATATTCTTGGCACTAAGGAGGTTATGAAGATGCAAGTTACCCAACGGTACAGCCACCAGAACAGGGCCCCTCTGCTCTGACTTTGGCCCGCCAAGACACTTGTCTTTCCTCAGTAATATATTAGCGCAAAGATGAATTTATCATTACAATGAACAAAGGACTATATGGATGAGGGAAATATTCAAGAAAAACAAAAGAGATTCTACAATGCAGTTCTGGATATGTTGGAATGGTTTGGATTAGATTACTGAAGGCTAAGAGATTGGCTATGGACAATTATATGCTAAATACTTACAACTATGGTTTTGGAATAGGCCAGTCAGGATCTGGTCAAAGGTTTTGGACTGGAATTCGGTTAGCCCACCAGACAGGATTCAGGCACCCGGTTCTGCGCTCAGCATGGCACTTTGGTCTCTGCACAGCACTCTGGACTGGTCTGACGCATTGGTTCTGGAGTTTACAGATATCTGGTTTCAGCTCTGCTCTGGTTTGGATCTCTGGGTTCTGGCAAGAGTTCTTGGCAAGAAGCAGAAAACAGCACAGCCAGGCTGTTCAATTTTTTATGTGCCCCTTGGAAGTCTGGGGTTAAAATCAGGTTGCAAGATTTTAAAGGCCATCTGAGAAGGGTTCAGCTTTGGAATGGGCCTTCTGCTTTCAGAGATCTGGAGTCATGGATCTGGGTTCTCCTGCAGAGCGCTTCGCCAGTAAATCAGTTGATGGGTGAATGTGTTTGTCTAGTTCCTACACAGTCCCTATTTATCTATTTCCCAAAGGGGTGGATAGGCTGATTATACTAAGCCCACCCTCTAGGGATCCGATTGGTCAGAGTATTCCCCCTCTCCTGATTTGAGAAGGAAACCTAGTGTCATAGTGATGCTGCAATTTACAATCCAGAGAAAAACCTCCCCTTTGTTTCTACACAGAAAATCTATTTTTCATGGAAAGCATATCTACAATATCACCAAATTGCTAATAATACATATTCACATCACATATTTAATAAAGCACGTATCCGTCCGAGCCCCATCTTTTTGAGAGTTTTGGTTCAAAATTGACAGTTTTTCGTGCTTTTGGTTGGTTACCCAGTGTCAGATCTGTACACATTTTGCCACATACATGCGCATGAGATCTGGGCATAATCCTGTAAATTTTCATATTCCTAGCATTATCACAATTGCTACAATATCAAAATTTTAGTAGTCCGGACTCTGAATATCGCACAGGGTTCAGAGTAATTTCAACTTGTGAGCAGCATTTTTATATTAACAACCTATAAAACACAGATTTTTCCAAATTGTTCACAGTTTTCTATGAGTCTTTTCCCAAAAAGATATTTCCTTGAAATTTCAGATACACATATCAGTCTAGCTCCGCCTCCAAGGTTTGGCTGGGCCAGAGCAACCTGAGCCTCTCTTCCTTAGCAGTTGGTTTCTGTTGACGCCCGAATTTGCATTTCCTTTCAGTCAAGGGAGTCTTTTGTCTCCCCTCAGAGCAACAGGCCAAAATCTCCTCCCACTTCCCTTAACAACTCAATGCCAGTTCCTGAGCAGAGAGCATGGGGAAGATTCCTTTGTTTGGGAAGAAGCTGTGGAATGTCTTTGAAGTCCAGTTTAGCTGACATTAGTCCACTTTTAAAACACAGTTTAAAATGGTCCTTTCTAAAATACAATTTACATTTTCTACAAATATCCACACAAATATCTTCATTCCAGTCATTTTAAAACATAGAAATTGAATTGTAGCAACCCATATTACTTTTGATGGCAAGTCTCTTCTTTTCTACAATTTGATTTTAAGACACAAGTTTTAAACTGATAGTATAGGCAATTGACAACTTGGATACAGGCGAGCGGCGGTACTGCGCCCACATCTGACATATTTTTCCCAGGGAAGCACCTTTTGAATGTGGATTTTTTATGATGAAAGGTATTTCACCTGACATTGTGCTTATGGGGATTCCTTAAATAAGGTGATGGTGAACACCCCATAGGGATGTTGGATCTTCTCTGCTGTTTGGGAACCATGATTTTGTACTTTCAACAGCCAAAGAAAAACAGATTTTAGGCACTTCTGGGTTTTCCTTGGGATGTAGCACCACCTTTTCAAGCAGTTTTATATTACTCTGTGGGCAGCCCAATGATAGGTTTTGGCAGTGTGGTCTCCTGTTTTACCACTGACTTAGGCAAAAATAGATTTGGCAGCCTATTTTTCAGGTTTCCCTGCGCACTTCTCACAGATCTCTAGCGCACATACAGCTTTTTGGCGGCCATACTGTTGTTTTTGATGAAAGCAACACACAGTAATGTTGCAGGGCATAGACTAGTGGGTCAGAACATCCCACAAGTTCTAGTTTGCACAGCTCCGGCATTACCATGTCATTTTGTTTTTGCTCTGCCAAGGCTGTCCACCATACCTCCAAGAGGAGCTTCTTAGCGGCTACGGCGGTTCCATTGTGACTACCCCGGGGCCTAGTGCTGTCTATTAGTCCACTACCATATCGCCACTAGAATGGGTATCTGGCTTGGGGGCTCAAGATCACTACTCATCAAGTGGGTCTCGTCCGCCACCCTTGCTTCCTCAAAAACCAGGAGGCTTCCCAGCATATTGGGTTTGCCAACCTTACCGCCATGGGTGCCTCCCCTTTGCAGCTGTGCAGGACACTGTCCTTGAAACCCTTCACAAAATCATTGCTCATTTGCATTGTGCAACAATAAAAATAAATCAGTAGTTCTAACATTACGCGATCAGCCTTTCTTTGCTTACTAAACTGCATGCACCAGATCCCACCACTGGCCATCTGTGTTATGAAATGATTGCTGATTTGCAGGAGTTCAGGGTTGATTAGGGAATAAAACTGCCACAGAGCGACCACACTACTACTAAACCAGCAGCAATCCCAATCATAAGGGTGAATCATGCACAGCCGGATAGGTGATGTGATCAAGGGCAAGCTACACTCTTCAGGAGGGATGTGAGCTGGTGCAGAAGCAAACCAAACAACAATAGTAGTGCAGGATTAAATAAAAGCATGCACAACCAAGTTTCTTTAAATAATAGTTTACTTTAATTAAAAGAGAACATAAGGCAAAAATCTAGTCACAAAGAATATAATTGACGCATGTAAAGGAAAACACAGAGAATGAAGACTTTGGAATAAGGGGGAAGTCTCGGTGTGTAGACAGGGGTCCACTAGCAATGATTTCAGCAGCAAATGTCACTGTTATTGAAGATCTCTTTAAAATTTTAAGGCGCCATGCTTTGCAAGTAACCAGGGCACTATTAGATGTGCCAGGGATTATAAACTCTTCAAAAACCTTTTTTAAGCTAATTTATGGGGCTTAACAGCATACAGCCGGGCTTTGGGAGATTCATATGGTTCCAGTCGGTATTGAAACGTCTCAAGTTAGTGATTGCTTTTGGATTGCAGGCGTCAAGACAGTTGAGTCATCTTGAAACGGCCCAACGATCTCGTTGTTGTCCTGTACCAGTGATTGGCTCAAAGTTGGATGAAGAAACGAGGCACCAATGGATCGGCATCTCATATCTGTGGAGTCAGCTTGCAATGTTCCTATGATGTAATAGCGTTCTTTAATGGTGATCAGCTCAAAATTGCTGTAGCGCAGGCAGTCAATGGGTTGAACCAACAGCTAATTGGCTCGACAGCAGACCAAATAGTTGCTGATTTTCAAAGGCAACTCTGGGTGCTTGCAATGGCTCGAAAAGTGCCTTCAAGTGCTGTAGCCTGCTTGAAAAATGATTAAAAAAAAAAAAAGAAAAATGATTGAAGTGGGGAAACTGAATCATGAGCTGGTGTTTGATCTCTTGGTGCTGTGGGGACCCCGTGCATGGTCTCCAGATACAGGAAAGTCCTTTCCCATGTGATCCTCAATCAGAAAGGATTGTAGGGAGCACCTACAGGGTTCTGCCACCTCCAATAAACAGGTTATGGATACTAGTGGTCTCAGCAGAAGTGGGTCCAGCCAGCAGTCAACTCAAGTATTATTTTGGGGTGATTAGGGAACAGACATTTCCTCTTCATTGGGTACCTTGGGATTAACCTCTATACAGAGAACATTAGATCACAATGTACTCCCAACTAGGTTCCAGATGGATGTTTCTTCATCAAGTGTTCAAAGATGAATCAACTAAGGGGAGGACCACCCCCCTTATATCGACAAAAGACTACAGTGGATTTGTTCCCTTCTAGACTTCTGTAAGGGGTTCAATCCAGCCTGTTGTTTCGGAATCTTCTTGTCTGGTGATGTCATACCCAACATGTTCTGTCTGCAGGAAGTGGGGAGGATAAAGGAAGTTTGGAGGCCCTAGGAAAATCCAAACTGATTGATCACTTCTCTAACTGGGAAGACCTCTTTTGGCTACTTTACTCCACCTGTTCCTCTGTCTGCCAACATCAAAGGGACCCTGTTAATTAGTACCCTGATGTGACTTCCTTTGGCCTGGCAGAACCTGCCATTTGAAGCACTGCACTTTTCCCTGTCCCCAAGGGGAGTTCCTTCCTTTCTGGAAGGTGTTATCCCATTCCCAGGCAAGACAAAGGAATTTGCTGGGACCAAGCCTAAATAGACTTGTTTTGGGTGAAACTCAGCCAAAGACAGTAAATACACAGGAGCCCTTCACCAGGAAGGTAACAAGTCATCCAAGCTGATAATAAAATGACATCAATAGGATTTGGCTAATGTAGTTGTGAAAGTCCCAAAGATCACCATGCCATAACCAGACATGGCTTAAATGTAGACTTTGTCATCAAAAGAAATATATAGTCCCCACTGAATTGAGTACTTCTGAATTTAGTATAGCGTGTATCTGTGAGCGTATCATGCTTGGTACCACCAAGAGAAAAGAAAGGCGAAAAGCCTGTGTTCACGTAAAATTGTGTGATTTATTCACAAACCAGTACTAAATAAGCTTAGGGTAAGAAAAAAGAAGAAGAGAACGGGAGCATAAACATCAGTTTAGGTTGTGCATTGAAAATAACACAATACATACAACATCAAAGAGAAATATCACAAGAAAATATACAGTGAAAATCAATTAATTTAAAACGAGCGAAAACAATTAATCTTCCATTTTTGCCTTGTGACATACATGTCTTGTAGATAGACTAACAATGAAGAAACTAAGTTTTTTTTCATTTTCATTTCATAAAGTTCATAAATTTTCATTTGAAAAGTTCAATCATTTCACATCAGCTTCAATCAATGAGATACATCCAATTCTCTGCCATTAATTAGTTCCAAATGTCCTTATTCAAAGTTTCACAATCAATAGACAATTCTTATGGGTGGCAGAATAGAGAGAACTATTGTGAAATTTGTTCTGCCTAGATTCTGTGAGGGATCTGATTTCTCTTTTGCACAAAATATCTAAGTGTTCATTTTAGGGTCTGTCTACGTGGATGATGTCATCCTAAATGGTTTCGGGGACCCCAATTTTGATAGTGGGATCCAGTCTCACGTTTCGGCGGGAGCCAGAAAGTTGGCAGTCAATAGTGCCTTCCTCAGGGCATGTGGGAACACCCTAGGCAGAAGCAGACAAAGAAGGGAAATAAAATGTATATGACTGTTGCCTACATGGTGTATCCTCTATAAATACATACATCTACCTATAGGTTGACCTCACCCCTAGTGAAACCTAACATCTGATGTGCAAATGGGGAGTTCCAGGTATTACATCTCCAGTGGGTGGCTGTGACGCAGCAAAGCCTTCCCTTCTAGCGTTTATTTAAAAAATCTGTTAAAAATAGCATATGCTGTGGATCACGGTATCTTTTCAAGATTGGCAATTCTTTGATGTCATGAATACACTGTTTGTTATTAATTCAGACAAGAATACAAAGTACCTTGTGTTAGAAATTGTGCAGAGCCAATTGCTGTTTGTGTGGCTGCGGCTCAGTGTACTTGGGCTTTCATTGTGTGAGGATCGCGATCCTATAGTATCTGAAGACGCGGTCAAATAGTGCAAGGAGTAGTTTGTTCAAATCCCTTAAATCCAAAGGAAACAGAGCTTCACTTTGAGGCTTCTGTCTCTGGTTGTCCCTGCGTCTAGTCAGCACGGTTGTTTTTGTGGCCATTGTTAAGGTAATGCAGATGGCCCTCTTCACTGGGCACGTAACTGTGTGGTGCGTGTGATGTGTAGCCGCATGGTAATGTTTATATGTGTCGTCATGGTAACTTTGATGTGTGTGCCGTAAAAAGGTCTAGTTTGTACTTAAAAGCCCGAGATTGAATTTGAAAAACAGATTATCATACACGTAAACACTGTTCAATTCACTAGTGAGTTGCAGGGCTAAAAAATGAGCGAGCAAAACTAAATGATTGAACGAGGCAAAGTAAAGAGAGGCTGTGTGTCGTGCAGCTCTCTAAGACTAAATATGTGTTGTATACAGTGATGGGCTTATTGTTGGCAAATGCACAAAGGGGGGTGGTGTGAGATGAGGTCTCTGCACTTGGTGTGGATATAATTGAACTTTTTTGTGTGCTGTTTTGGACTTTCTTGTCTCAATGGTTTATGAGCGAGCGATATAATTGAATAATAGCGGAAGAGTAGATTGAGGCAGTGTGGCGTGCCACTCTCAATAGGTCTTGTACTCAGTGGCTGGGCTGCGATTAACTGATGCACAAACTGGGTATGTGATAAGAGATCTCTGCCCTTGGAGTAGTTAAAAACAGTACACCTTTGTGTGGTTAGAAACTTGCTTATCTCACTAATTAATAATGCTTGTGGTCTCCGAAACACGCTGTTAGTTCTTTAACTGCACACAGTATTGATGTGAGAGGCTTTATTTCAGTGGAGGATGTGAGATTACCACTTTTGGTGCCAAGGTCCCAGGATTCAAGGTAAGGGATGGAATTCTACATTCAGACCTCATCCAATCTATAGACCCAACTGGCCTCTTTTATTAAAAGACTCCTAGCTGTGTTGGATGATTCTTTTACTGTAACCAACACCCACCATAGACTATCATTAGGCGAGTGTTGGTGTTCGATGTAATGATTGACCAAAGGCCTCGCATAGTTTTTGCAATTAATTTTTGACCTATGTTCAGAAATCCAAATGTGAATTGGTCTCAAGGTTTGGCCAACGTACCTGAGTCTACAAGGGCACTCAATGCAATAGAACACTTGCTTCGTTTTGCAGTTGGTAAGGTTGAACAGAGTCCAAATGCGATCTCCAATGTTAAAAGATTGCATCTTTTTTGTGAATTGGCAAGCTATGCAATTCCCACATGTAAAATATCTGGTGGCTCACTGTAGATTCCAGAGACCTGTCCTGGGTACCGGATTGGAGAATGTTGAATGTACTAGTTTGTCACTTAAATTATTTGCACGTTTAAATGCAAATCTGGGAATGGGTTCATTTGGTAGACATAGGGCCTCATTACGAGTCAGCCGGTCCGGAAAGAACGGTGGTGGTAAATCCGCCACCACCGTTCTTTCTGGACTGGCTGATCTCAAGCCCTGCAGGCAGTAGGTGTCACTCCCGCCAGGTCTGACCTGGCCGGTTTAACACCACCCGCCTGCAGGTGGACATGGACACACCGGCACCATTACAACATGGTGCTGGTGTTTCCACTTCCCCATTCCCATGGAGTCCTACGAGACTCCATGGGAATGGGGACATACAGAATTCTGCCTCCGGAATTCCAGGGTCATCAGGGTCATAATGCCCCGGGTAATTCCGGGAATCAGGAGGCGGAATGGTAATACGAGTCCGGCAGGAACCTGCCGGTTTTTCCAGCTCGGTTACCGCCGGAATCGTAATGAGGCCCATAGTCTCGCTAAAGGTCAGTATTTAGTGATCCGTTTTTTTACTTGGAATGTGTAAAGGCCATGAGTGATCCCACATGTCATCTTACTCTCTTCTTGTTCCATATGGGGAGATACTTTAGGGGTGAGTAGGTTCTCTCTGTCAGTAAACCTTGCCCATTTTTTGGATCTGCTAAGAAGTTTTCTCAGATAGCCCCTTTGTTTCAATCTTGAATCCAAATCATTGGCATGACTACAGAAGTCCTCACATTTTATACAGTTCCCCTGGATACAGAGATATTACCCATATGGTAGGTTCTCCCTGAGATGTTGAGGGTGATCGCTAGAGAAATGTAGTAATGTGTTCCTATCACTAGGCTAGCGGAAGAGGCTGCATTTCAACTTTTCTGATTTATGTTGAAGTTTAAGGTCAAGAAAATGAACCTCCCTATTGCTATATTCCATAGTGAATTGGATATTGCTGTCCACATTGTAAAGCCATGTGAAGAAAGATTTTAGTCTGTCTTCTGGTCCATCCCAGATGACGATGATATCATCAATATACCTGGATTCTTGTCTGCTATAATGTTGACAAATTCAAAGTTGTCCATAAATAGGATTGCTAGACTAGGAGCGAAGGCCGCTCCCATTGCAGTCCCTTTGGTTTGTAGATAAAATTGGTTGATGAATTCGAAGTAGTTTTTACGCAGTGCCAGGGTCATTAACTTGATAATAAAGATATCGGGACCCGTAAATTGTTATGCTTCTGTTGTTCCATTATGCATTAAATAGCCAAGTCTTGGGGTATGCTGGTAAATCCAAAGTCACCATCCACTGTCTTCATTTGTGAAATTCATGGATCTCAAAACTTTGAATGGTGTGTGTGGGTGGTGTCACGCAAATATGTAGGTAGCAAAATGCTCATGGGTTTAAGCAAAGTGTCTACAAACTTGCACAATGGTTCAAGGATTGAGCCACAGTTGAAGACTATCGGTCTACTTGGTGACGTGACAGGGTCTTTATGGATTTTTGGTAGGGCATGAAGAGTGGGGATACAGCCCTGGCTTGTTTGGAGAAATTCGGATTCTTTGTCAGTGATCCATCCATGGTCATGGCAAAATTTGACTATCTTCTCAATTGTGGCTTTTAGATCCTTAGTGGGATCTCTTTTCAATGTTTTATTGAAGTGTCGCAGTCACCCACTGGAAATGTAATACCCAGAACTCCCTCATTTACCCATCAGAGGGTAAGTTTTACTAGGGGAGAGGTCAACAAACTGCAGGCAATTATATGTATGTAATTATAGAGGGTACATCATGTAGGTAACAGTCATATTAATTTTATTCCCTTTCTTTGTCTGTTTCCCCCTATGGTGTTCACACCTTCCCTGAGGAAGGCACTACTGACTGCCAACTTGCTGGCCCCCGCTGAAATGTGAGGCTGGATCCCACTATCACAATTGAGGTCCCCCAAGCCATTTAGGATGACAACCTCCATGTAGGCAGACCCTAAAATGAACACTTAGATATTTTGTACCAAAGAGAAATCAGTTCTCTCACAGAATCTAGGCAGAATAAATTTCACAATATCTCTCTCCTTCCTGCCACCCATAAGAATTGTCTATGGATTGTGAAACTTTGAATAAGGAAATTGTGAACTAATTAATGCCAGAAAGGAATCTATCTCATTGATTGAAGGTCATGTGAAATGATTGATGAAATTACTAATGAACTTTATGAAAGAAAAAAAGAAAGAAACTCTTCATTTGTTTCTTCATTGTTATTCTCTCTACAATACATTTATGTTACACGGCTAAAATTAATTGAATAATAGTTATTTTCACTTGTTTCAAATTAATTGGTTTTCAATGTATATTTTCTTGTGATATTTCTCTTTGATGTTGTATGTATTGCGTTATTTTCAATGCACAACCTAAACTGATTTTTCTGTTCCTGTTTCATTTCTTCTTGTTTCTTCCTCTAAGCCTATTTAGCGCAGGTTTGTGAATAAATCACCCTGACCACTGCTGTAACAGGGGCGGCCCTTTTCATATTTAGATTTGCCATTTGCCACCAGATCCTGGGCACAACATGAAATAATTTAATTTATGCTCATGGTTGCCCACAGTTAATAGACAGATCTAGATGTGACTTTGGTTCCAACAGTTGCTGGCAAGAATGCACTTGTTGCTTTGTGACTGCCATGTTTCAAAACAATGAGGTAGCTACTGAGAGGTCCCACTAGACTGCTCATCAACGTCACACATAAGCATTATGCTATTCTGTCATGGAGCATGATGAAAAGGGGTCTGATTAGCAAACCCCACTTTCAGAGATAGAGCTACATGCATATTTTGATCACAATGTCCCTTCCTATGCCAAAGTATTTTTTCAATACAACAAATATGCCTTGAAGGTCATGGGTAGAGGGCATTCTTTTTCTTTTTTAGGTAGATAAACTAAGTTACTCAACCTGTAGGTCTGTCGGGATTTTCAGGATTTTTCTAAGCATCCCTCCGGATGCTAGTCAAGGGGCAGGAAGGATTAGGACTGGCAGACATGAGCTACTCCTTTGAGTGGGCAGGCAATGGAAAGATCTGCATTTGACTCAAGTTATCAGGTCTACAAACGACTTGGGGGAGTTGTAACGGTGAAGTGGATAGCTGTTGCTGCTGATTGCAGTGGCATGGTCTTGGTGCATGCCTAAATCTGCAGCCTCACCAATGCCTCACACTGCTTTGTGCAAATATGTGCCCCGACTCAGTGTTAAAGCGCTTACATTGGGCTATTAATCTCTCAACGCCTCCCAGCCTGTGCGCTCTATGCCTCGTCTAATAGCCTCCTTAACATATACCCATGCTTGCCAGGGCAGGCTGTTTAACTTAACATCCCATACATAACATACTGATGTGACTCTGCTTGTCGTGCCATTGTTGTCACATCCCAGAAGCACGACAGACTTCTCTAAACAGGCTTGAAGATAGAGGAATGACTGGCAAGCAGTAAGTACCCCCATGCCAGGGGATATTTTGTAGCCAAGTTTAAGATGGCTTTTATAAGATAATGTACGTAATGCAGGCTGCGTCCATGCAGTTATCGGATTGTTCATGCTTCTGAAATGAAGGTGTTGAGTGTGGTTGATGAAGGTGCCTGCTTTGCATGCCACACATGTATTAAGGCCAACAAGCAATACCGTTAGCCAGGTGAATGGTTGGTTTCTTATTTTAGGCTTCCTCAAATGGGTAATATATGGGTTGTTATCAATGTAATAGGTCATGTCGCTTTCAACGATCCAGTAGATTTTAATATTATTATCATTGTATTGTATAATGAATCCAGCACTGGCCCCTATTGGAGGTCAATGTTAATAAGCTTGAATTGGGGCATATCTTGGTTTCATTACAGGCTTGTTATAATAAAAGATACTCCTTTCACTTCGGCATGCAAATGGCATGGATGCCTGGGTTTTCAGATTCACAGTTTTCTACAGATTGTCTTATGTTCCCTTTAAGGTCTAGGGGGTCTTTACGAGTTTGCCAGTATCCTGCCGGTAATCCCAGCAGGATACTGGCAAACTGACCTACCGTTACCTGCACCTGATATCCCGGTACTACCGGGATATTACATGTGCCTGCAAAGGTGGTCTTTCTCCATTCCATGGAGTTCCATAGGACTCCATAGAGGGGAATGCCGGTATTACTGGCACTGATATTACTGGAATATTCCATGTGCCTGCAAAGGCGGTTTTTCCCCATTCCATAGGACTCCATGGAGGGGAATGCCGGTATGGAGGGGAATGCCGATATTACTGGCATGGGTATTACCGGTGGCAGTAATACTAGCATTTCTTTTGCCCGTGGGGGCCTGATTTACTTCCAGCTCTTGGCCAGAGGTAAATGAGGTAACCCTCACTGGGAAACCTGTAGTTGGGCGGTGCGGTAAACGTGCCGGAAACGGATTTACAGGCATGTCTCTAACTGCTTGTAACTTGTAGGATGAAATTATTCATGAGTTTCCTTCAAAGTGCTTTTTGTGAGCGATTTCCATGTGAACGTACGTGTTCCAGTTATCTGTCCAGTGCTCTAGCTCATGCTGGGTTGAAGTTTGCATGTATTTGAATGTACATGTTCTGCGTACGTGTTAACACGTACATTGAAACTGCCCCAGTAACCCATTACTTGGCAAAGACATAAGACTGATATAGGACCAGGATTGAGACCTAACACAGAAACACTTTTCAGAAAATGACTGTAACTCCTGTGAGTTACAGCAGTACATGAAGAGCATTCTGCAACTGGAACTTAATATTACATGCATAGCAGGGCACCAAGTTTGCCCGCGACACTAGCCATTGGCTAGTGATATTTGTCTCTTGGCTAGTGGGAACTGGCGTGCTGCGAGTGTGTGTATAAAATTAAGGGGACGAGTGACTTGGCTAGTAGCTTGCAACTTGCATTTTCTCCCCTTGCATACAGTATTGTTTAAGCAACTACAGCTGCCCCTGGATCCTACATGCATAATATCCTTCATACTAGACAGCTTATTAAGAATATACCTTGTGTATAATGTAGACAAGTTAAGAGAAATTGAGGCAATGCACTGGGCTGCCTCAATCAAGCCAACCACGTCATTGCCTTGTTCAGGAGTTGGTAGTAAGGCCACATGTTATTACACCAAAGCCAACATACGATCCAGATCAAAGTTGCTAATGCCAAAAAAGACACACGTCATAGAGTAGGCACCGTCAGCTTACTACAGGGGGCAGGAGGGTGCTTCAATCCACAAATTCGCTTAAGTACATTGGAACGTTCTAAAGATTGACCTGCATTTGATGAATTAATTGATTGACCCACACTACTATCTACTAAAGGTTTCTCCCACAAGAAAGCACATCTCTTCGGTTTTCTGCCCACACGCCCGCACCAATCTGCTATCAGTATTGTGCAAATCATGCACTCATGCCATCAACAAGGTCCACAACCTCTACTTCTGAAGCAGGCAGCCATTATGAAATACTATATTCATTGATATATATCCTATACATTAGCAATTTTCTCTGTGATGAGAACATCTGTGCAAAATGTCCTACTATACAATATTTAACATAGTAGGATACTATGATCAGGAACAAGTACAGGTGAGCTCAATCGGCTCCAAATTATTGAGTTAAGCATATTGCTGTGATAAAATAGGCAATAACATAATGTCGAACAGCAGACATTGTAATGGCATTTTTTGCGTTATGTTAATCATTAGTTATACAGTGTTTAGTTATGTTCGAAAACATAGTGTTTTGAGACACTGCCATGGTGTCGCCAGACCTTAGTCTATGTAATGCAGGCGAAGGTGATGAGAGGGAGGGATTAGACAGGATGCAGATCAAATTCAGGTAAAGGCAGGAGCACATTTGGAGGAGGGGATGCAATGTGATAGTGTTAGGATTTAATGTTTCTTAACTGTGGTAAGGTATCATCTTGTAATGTGGAGTGGTTTTGTATCATGCCCTTCTACCAATAATGTCGGCCTCGCTGCGCATTGCTCTGTAAGAAAGGAGGGCAGTGCGTGTTAATCGGATAGCGGGAAGTTTGGTGGGTCAGGAGAAGGATGCGATACTCTGAGTACATTTTCACCATGTGTAGTTTGCCGCTGCTTTACAATTAGCTGCGCTCTGAAGGTAGCCATCTGGTTGAATCCAGGTGATCTCTGTAGCTTGCCACTGCTTTAAAATTTGCTGCGCTCTGAAGGTAGCCATCTGGTTGAATCCAGGTGATCTCTGTAGCTTGCCACTGCTTTAAAATTTGCTGCGCTCTGAAGGTAGCCATCTGCTTGAATCCAGGTGATCTCTGTAGCTTGCCGCTGCTTTACAATTTGCTGCGCTCTGAAGGTAGCCATCTGCTTGAATCCAGGTGATCTCTGTAGCTTGCCGCTGCTTTAAAATTTGCTGCGCTCTGAAGGTAGCCATCTGCTTGAATCCAGGTGATCTCTGTAGCTTGCCGCTGCTTTAAAATTTGCTGCGCTCTGAAGGTAGCCATCTGCTTGAATCCAGGTGATCTCTGTAGCTTGCCGCTGCTTTAAAATTTGCTGCGCTCTGAAGGTAGCCATCTGCTTGAATCCAGGTGGTCTCTGTAGCTTGCCGCTGCTTTAAAACTTGCTGCGCTCTGAAGGTAGCCATCTGCTTGAATCCAGGTGGTCTCTGTAGCTTGCCACTGCTTTAAAATTTGCTGCGCTCTGAAGGTAGCCATCTGGTTGAATCCAGGTGATCTCTGTAGCTTGCCACTGCTTTAAAATTTGCTGCGCTCTGAAGGTAGCCATCTGGTTGAATCCAGGTGATCTCTGTAGCTTGCCACTGCTTTATAATTTGCTGTGCTCTGAAGGTAGCCATCTGGTTGAATCCAGGTGGTCTCTGTAGCTTGCCACGGCTTTAGATCTTGCTGCGCACTGACATTTTCCATTGTTTCCGCCATTGCTTTAAACCTTGTTTTGCTCTTAAGGTAGCCATTTTGTTGAATCCAGATGCCATCCGCAATGTTTTTAAATTTAGCTGTGCATCATAATATAGCTTTTGCTTTGAGTTTAGTTGGATATTTCAGTTAGCCACTGCTTTATAATTTAGCGAGACATTTGAGTTAGCCACTGTTTTTAACGTTAGCTGTGCATTCTAGAGTGCTGACAATGCATTGAAACGTGTTTCATTCTAGAGTGTAGACAAGGTAGGAATCTGAGGTCATTTTAGAGTGCAGTCAATGTATTGAATCTAGGTGAATGTAACTGATGTATTATATTAAGTTGCATTTTATAGAGCCAATGTGTAGAATTCAGTCACGCCTTGAATTCACCCCTTCTAAATTCAGCTGCATCCACTCAACCAAGAAACCATCCAGGACACATGGGTATGTATCACGCTCCATGCTTATGAAAACTAGCCGAAGGCATGGCCACCCAGTTGCACGCATCTGCTGTCATACACTACTCTAAGACATATTGTACAACACCTCTGCCATAAGAATGCAGCCATCCCCCACAATACAAAAGTCGGTCTAGCTGCACACATGATGACTCTCCTGCTCGCGCATAATCTCCAGACTACCTCTCAGCACCCATCCACATGGCAGCTCGACATGGGTGGCTAGCAGGGACTTGGTCAACCCTCCCTACCTATCTTTGTATTGGCTAAAATGCACACACCCGTTCTAAACTCCTCTGATGAATTTCCCATACCTTGCAGACCACAAGGGTGTTCAACCTCCATCTCTCCCCCTTGAACACTCTGGACATCCTTGTACGTGTCATAAGGATCTGTATGAAGCCTGCCTCCAAGTGTAACTCTGGGTTTGACTCTGACTTGTCAGCTCCGAAATGCAAGTGTAAAGCTGCTTAGCAGAAGTGGCAGGCGCCTTCTCTTGCCCCCCCCCAGTACCCTCCATACTCTCCTCCTTCTCTCCCATTGCACTGGATGAGGTCTCTAGAGTAGTCCACTTTATGAAAGTCTTCTCCAAACAGGTGCTCCCCTGCTGTTCCAGAACTACCAAGGACAGAATCTCCTCTCTTGCCCCTTACTTGGCTGACCACAGTAACCACTCCTTTGCCACTGTCACTTTCCCACAACCCCTAAAACACTCTCTTGTGCACCCTCTCCTAAAAAAGCTGTCTTCTGAACTTTCCTGGCCGAATAAATATCGTCCTATATCTATCACCCCTTTCTTGGGCAAACTCATGGAGAAGTTGGTCATACCCCAACTGACCCACCACACCAAATCGGGTGGTTACCTCCACAATCACCAGGCTGGATTCAGAGCATCCAGAGGCACGGAAACTGCTCTCTTGAACACCCATGAAGCCCTGCTCTCAAATGTGGATTTAAACACTCCCTCTGTTCTGATCCTTCTCGAACTTTCCTCTGCCTTTGACACGGTCACTCATGCCATCCTCATATAACGTCTCTGTGATACCCCAGGCAACACACACCAGTCACTGGCGTGGCTGACCTCCTTCTGTCAAACTAGAAATTATATCGTGCCTCCTATTGCCATGAATATATGTATATTGGCCTACGCCAAGCTGCTAAAAAGCTGCTTATAAACTACATGTGAATGAACTCGCATTGCAAGGTCCTGACCTTAGAAACCATGTAAACTGTTATTTTGGGTCAAGCCGCCATTTTAGGTTTTCTTGCTCTATAAAGTCACCATGTGAGCTAAAATGGTAGCCTATGTTATTCAGAACAGAACTCGATTGTCATGACCTCTGTACAGCTAATGTATAACTTGCCTGCAGGCCACTTGTTAGGGTCATGCGCTGAGACCTTGTCCTTCTGCTGACCTGTGTGCAATGGATTACCTGTATCACCGAAACTGACCTATAATTGAATGAGAACACCTGCTTAACTATATTGTATAAATTAAGTCCCGCATTGTAATGTTAGGCCTAGAGCATACATTATTACCATTTCTTCTTGTTAATGTATAAACCTAAGATGAACTAGATTTGACCTGGCAAGGGACCCTAGAGCAGTAACTTATTTATGGAATGGTTAACCTGCAGAAAGGCTGGACAACAGGCTGGAGAAATGTATAAAAGCCTGACTGTTTCAATGAATATTTGCACTCACTGAGCACACCGAACCACGCCGGAGTTCGCTGTGTTGTACTGAGGGTCGATAGCTATCTGAATTTTGTTCTGTTCTTTTGTAACTGGATTCAGTATAAAATAAAGTACTTTGTATGTTCCTTTGTAACCTGTGTTTGGTGTGTTTCCTTTCTGGTTACCCTGCCTCATATTATTTCCTTGTTTTCACAGTTGGCGCCCGAATAGGGACCCTCAAGATTGATGCCGGATTATTGAAGGTTGACGCACGCTATCGGACCGGGATCGGACGGTGTGACATAACGGGCCCGACTGAACGAGACGCGACACCTCAACAGCGCTGCATGATCCGTTCCCTGGACGATAGCCGTGTGGTCTGAGACGGCATCTTGACGAGGGTCCATTTTTTGAGGCGGGCAGATTTGCCGAAATCACCATACACAAGGTAAAATTCGTTAGGTAAGTCCTTTGTAAACCGATCGGTCCTCCTTAGGTTTGGTCAGGTGAGTCGTTACCCGACTCTTAATTCAACCCTGACAATTTGAATTTGGCGCATTGTATCTGCAGACACAATTATTGACCAGGTAACACTGAGTATTTGAGAAATGCCTGGGAAATTGTCTAGCTGCTTTAGGGCATTATTCCGCAGCGATAGACAATCTTTGGAATTTAGCCGTCCGGCACCACAGGAGGGGTTGCCGGCATGTACTATGTACTGTAAGCATGGCATTGGAAGTGTAGTATTTAATAAAATTTGGCACAGACAAACCAGACATGCCTCCGAACTTCAGTGGCCAGTCAATGGTAGTTTTGAGATCCCTCGTATTGAATATTTAGAGTCAGTCTTGTTAAAAAAGAAGGCCAGACCTGCAGCATTTGATGTTTTGCAAAATTGGAAAAGAGAAGCGTTGCAGCAGCTTAAAAGTAGGGAAAAACATGTGCGCCGTCATAAAACAAATGCTGAAAAGGCGTTGTTATATGATCAGGACAAACAGTCTGAGTCGGTTAGGAATATGGACAGGGCTTTCTCACTTGGTATTCAGAAAATCTATCCTTCTAAAGATCTTCATGTTTCTGATGAGTTTATCGACAAATTGTTAAATGAACGAAGGCCTGGTGCCTCTGCACCACCTCCGTATGTTCCTCTTCCTCCTGCTGTACCTCTTCCTGCTGTTATTCCTGCTCTTCCTGCTCAACCTGTTGTTCCTATTCCTCCGGTTGTTGTTCCTCCACCTGCTCATCTGCCTCTTCCCATTGCACCAGTAATAGTACCTCCATTGAATTTGCCTGCACCCTCACTCCCAAGTAGTTCTGTACCGCTTGTAGTTGATGAGGGTGCGGGGTCGAGGATTGTTACTCGTAATACTGTTCCTACAGAAAAGAAACAGGATTTGTTTGCATGGGCTAAGCATTGTATGGAGAGAGATGATCAAGCTAATGTTCTTGCCATACTTTCTAATATGGATAATTTTCCTGAGAAAAATGTTTTCATTGAAGGTTTAGGGATTCATTTATGTGTAATGTGGGGTAAATTAAATAATGCAGACCTCCCACAAGGGTTGAGGGACCTGAATACTTTAGCGTTTTCAAGAGACACTGTGGAGAAGGTACATGAGCATGTTGAGAGGATATTTGAGTATAGAAAGGAGTTGGAAAGGTTACGGAATGAGGATGACGAAGAAGAAAGTATGTATGTACAGAAACGATTTCTTCCGTGTCGTAAATCGACATCTGAGGAGGCGTGAATTTGTACAAAAGATGCGATTAGATGGATTTCAGACATATCGATAACTCCAGTTGAGGTATATGACACATACAGTCAATATACGCTAGAAATGCAGAGGAAAGTGATACAGGTAATGGTAGAGTTCCTGCAGGATGAATGTTTAAAGAGAAAGGTGAGTTGTCCCACAGAGTTATTGAGCATTTATAAGAGAGCTTTTTCACTTGACACTTCTTCAACTGCTTTAGCGCTCGACTTAGCTCAGTTGCTTAGTAAGCGTTCGGAGTTGCCTACATCTCAGTTGCCTATGAGAGAGGTTCCTCCGACATTTGTCCCAAAGGTTGAGATTCCTGCTAATGCTGCAGCAGGTACACCTGCTGTGGACATTCCTGCACATTATGTATCGCAGTTTGTTCACGTCCCGTTTTCACGACAGGAAGTGAATACTATTAGACAAACTATTCCTGACATTAGGAAAAATCCGACAGGGTTCTATATCGTCCTATATCTATCACCCCTTTCTTGGGCAAACTCATGGAGAAGTTGGTCATACCCCAACTGACCCACCACGCCAACAGGGTTCTATAAAGAGATAGAGTCTGTTTTGCAGTCCTCAGTGTTTACCCTAGGCGACATTGATTTGCTATTCCCTGTACTCCTGCCTGTAGATTTGTGGAAACAAGTTAGAACTATAGACGATGTACCAGGGTTGGGAGATACATGGGCTAAAATAGTTAGGGTTGATGGGGAAAGGCCAGCTGGTGAGAGACCACCTCAGGTGATACTAACTTTCCTGACAGAATCATTGCAAAACTGAAAACTATAATCCCCGAAAAGAGAATTATTTGGGACAAGCTTACGGCCTGTGTCCAAGGAAAATCTGAGGGTGCTACCGAGTTCTTTAATCGGTTCGAACAGGTATTCTCAGATTTCAGTGGACAAGACTTAGGCACAGAGTCTGGGAAAAGATTATTTGTGGACAAATTTGTACGTGGATTGCTGCCTGACATCCAGTCACAAATTATGTCTTCTGAGAGCACTTGGCAGGCGAAATCCCAATCAGAAGTACTGCACATGGCTCAGTACTACGAGAACCGTGTCAATAATGAAAAAGATAGAGTCGAGAAGAGAAAAGGTGATTTGAAGACTAAAGTATTGTTACAGCAAATTGTTAGAGGCCCCAGAGGGGGTAGTTCGCAGATTAGAGGTCAGTATGTTCCACAAGGGAATGTGCCCTTGGGTCCTGTGAATATTAACCAGTGTGCCTATTGTCGCCAGGAGGGTCATTGGTGTGCACAATGCCCCGTCCTTCGACAGAGGTCGAATAACACATTTGGAAATATGGGTAGACGATCCAGAGGTCGCCCGGGTGTAGGGGGCCCTGGTAGATGCCAGTTTTCGCAGGATCCCCAACAACCTTTTTCACAGGATAATCAGACTTCGAGTGTGGATACTAGAAACATATTTGATCATCCTTCTGCTGCATATCTATCTGAAGAGCTTCCTTTTGATGATATTTTGTTTCGTTAGGTTTGCCCGAAGCAGGGTTTGGAACCTACACCTATTCCCGTTAATCAGAAAGGTCCCTACGTTGAAATGGCAGTGGGAAATAGGAAACATCAATTTTTGAGAGACACTGGAGCACAGAAGTGCTCCATTGATCATTCTCGGGTTCCAAATAATCCACTGTCAGGGCAAACCAATGTTTCTGTAGGGTTTTCCGGCACACCAGTTGTTTGTCTGGTTTCTTCACCGGTACCTATTTCTTTGGGTCCCTTTACGGACCACTGTCCATTTCTCTTGACTTCGAATTGTGGAGAGAATTTGCTGGGGTTGAATCTGTTGAAGGAATTAAATGCGGTAATTCATTGTTCTTCTGATGGAGTGCGCTTGACGATTTCACCACAGCAATGTTCTGTTTCGCAATTCTTGACTAGACCTTTTCCGCCAGAATTCAGTAATGTACCAGAGTGTTTGTGGGCAGTTGATGACAATGATGTCAGTGTTTTGCAGATTGAGCCTGTTAAAATAGTTTTGAAACATGGAATTAAGCTGCCCCGTATTCCACAGTATAAGATCTCAGTTGAAGGCGAGTGAGCTTTGAAGAGCATTGTTTCCGATTTTGTGCATCGTGGGGTGATTGAGGAGATTGCAAGAAGTTTGTGCAATAGTCCGCTTTTACCTGTGTACAAAAAAGGTGATAATGCAATTCCATTTCGTTCTATAATTGATTTACGTGCCATTAATAAAGTCG
The DNA here is from genome assembly GCF_040938575.1 of Ambystoma mexicanum. Classification (NCBI taxonomy): domain Eukaryota; kingdom Metazoa; phylum Chordata; class Amphibia; order Caudata; family Ambystomatidae; genus Ambystoma; species Ambystoma mexicanum. The sequence goes on from NC_090924.1 coordinate 1,394,173,237, forward strand.
TCGCTCCGCAATTTCCAATTGTGCCTGATGTGACGACAATATTAACCATGATTCCAGCTACGGCTACTCACTTCAGTGTTGTGGACCTAAAGAATGCTTTCTTCAGTATTCCTATACATGAGGATAGTAGATACGTGTTTGTGTTCACCTTAGGGGGACGCTCATTCACATTTACTCGTGCACCTCAAGGTTATACTGAGAGTCCTAGTATTTATAGTAGGGCTTTGAAAGAGCAGCTTGATACCCTTGGATTGCCCCCTACTTGTACTTTGCTTCAATATGTTGATGATTTGCTTTTAGTCGCTGACTCTGAGAGCTCTTGTAAAGAGGGCACTGTGTTGTTGCTCATCCATCTAGCTAAGCATGGTCACAAAGCTTCGCTCAAAAAGTTTCAATATTGTTGCCAGGAGGTCGCCTATTTAGGCTATCTCCTGTCAAAGGAGGGAAGAAGATTGACACCTGATAGAATAAAACACATTTCTGGCATGTCTGTCCCAAATACACAAAAGGAAGTTAGAGCCTTGATAGGTATGGCTTCTTACTGTAGGTTATGGATCGCAAACTTCTCACTAGTGATAAAACCGATGTTGGCCTTGACGAAGAAGGGTATTTCTTCGCCATTGCCATGGAATACGGAGCATCAACATTCATTCGAGTTGCTCAAGACTGCATTAAGTTCGGCGCCAGTTTTGGGCACACTGAACTATGAGAAGGCCTTTGTGTTGTTTGTGCATGAATGTGATGCATGTGCTTTGGCTGTATTAACGCAGGAACATGGAGGGAAGAATAGGCCATGCGGTTACTACTCTTCCGCCCTTGATCCTGTTGCATGCGCTTTGCCAAGATGTTTGCGCGCTGTCGCTGCTGCTGCTGCGTCTGTAAAACAGAGTGAGGGAATGGTCCTAGGCCATGATTTAACCCTGATGGTGCCTCACTCTGTAGATATTCTATTGAACAAAACCCAAACGCAACACCTCACTTCCGCACGACTGACAAGATATGAATTAATCTTGTTTGCTCCCCACATTCAAATTAGGAGGTGCTGCATTCTTAATCCGGCTGAACTCCTACCTTTCCCGCAAAATACTGTTTGCGGTGACGAAGAGTCACATGACTGCCTGTATACTACTGAACAAGATACAAAAGGCAGAGTTGATTTGAGGGACACTCCTTTGGATAACCCACAAGGGGAGCTGTTTTGTGATGGCTCCTGCTTCAAACTACTGGATGGTACATCCACAGCTGCTTATGCAGTCACTACATTGAGTACGGTTGTGGAGACCAAGAGAATTACGCATAACTCTGCGCAGGCCGCAGAGATTATAGCATTACTCTAGCTTGTGAGCTTTCCGAAGGGCTAACAGTAAACATATATACTGATAGCCAGTATGCCTTTGGGGTGGCTCACAACTTTGGGAGACTTTGGTCAGAGAGAGGGTTTTTAACTTCGCATGGCACCAAGATCCAACATGGCTCCCTGATAGTACAATTGCTTTCAGCGCTTGCGCTCCATAGTCAGTTAGCAATCATTAAGTGCGCAGAACATCGCAAGATTATAGATGATGTAGGGAAAGGGAATGCTTTCGCTGATCAAATAGCTAGACAAACTGCCTCTGATCTCTTCACGGAGATGTATGTTTCAAGGGAGACTGTAGATGCCTATGCAATGGATGAGGGTGTTGGGTCTGTACGGGATATCCAAGCCGATGCCACATTAGAAGAATCCAAGAGGTGGGCTGAGGGCTTGGGGAAACTCGATGATGATGGGTGTTGGGTGGACATGGTTGAAGGGAAATGGTTGCTTCCTAATGCCTATATAGTAATGATGGTTACCATGGCACACGGTCCCACACATGTGTGCGCTCAACAGATCACGAGAATGTTAGAGAAAGTCTGGGTAAATGATAAGATTTCAAAAATTGCCCAGCAGCAATTATGTCCAAAATTGCATGATTTGCCTACAACACAATGTGGGAAAGGGGACAGCAACTCCAAGAGGTAGCTTTGGGCCTCCTTCTGTCCCGTTTGAAGTGATTCACTTTGACTTTATTGAAATGGAGCGATGTAACAATCTAAAATATGTCCTTGTGTTCATTTGCGCCTTTAGTAAGTGGGTCGAGGCTTTCCCTGTTAAAGACGCTACAGCCATGACCACTGCAAAGACCATGTTAAAGGAATTGTTCCCACGGTTCGGTTTGCCGAGAGTTATCTGGTCGGATAATGGTCCGCATTTTATCGCTGCTGTAATTCTACAGATATGTACGGCATTGCAAATTGACAAACGATTCCATTCGGCCAGACATGCTCAGAGCGCCGGATTAGTGGAAAGACACAATGGTATCATAAAAAACAAGCTCGCTAAGACGTGTGCCGGCACCAAACTAAAATGGCCGGACGACTTACCGATCGTGTTACTTTCAATGCGGACAACCCCTCAAACTAAGACTGGGCTCTCTCCCTTTGAGGTGGTAATGGGGAGACCTGCTAATATTTGGGGTTTGCCTAAAAGCTGCGCATTGCGCGATGTAGAAAATGTACTTCTCTCCGACTATTGTAACCAATTGACTAAAAACCTGTTTTCAATTTATCACCAGGTGCGAGAGGCATTGCCGGTGAGGTATGAGGGCCCCGGTCACAGTCTACGACCAGGGGATTGGATCCTCGTTAAATCCTTCGATAGAGCGTCTTGCCTCGCACCACGTTGGAGGGGCCCCTACCAGGTGCTCCTGGTCACTCAGACTGCGGTGCGGGTAGGAGGACGTCACCACTGGATCCACGGCAGCCACACCAAACGGATCCCACACCCAGTGCCATACGATACAGAAGACGCAGAACCCCTTTCCGACATTGAAACCAACGTACCCGAAATGGCAGACGGTGGAGAGAGAGTATCGGAGGCCGTTACGGAAGTTGTAAGGCCCGACAAAACGGCCATCTTGCCTCCTTGCTCTCCCACTACATCGTTTGTGGATCATCCATCTTCTGATCCAACTTCCGTTCACTCGCCACCTCCTGTGGGAAGTGACGACATCCTGTCTGCTGATTCTTTTGCACCGGAAACTGTGAAGTATAATCTCCGCCCAAGGAGATAGGTTTGCAATACGGCTCTTGCTGTACAATTGAAAGAATTTGAGGGCTTGCCTTTTTTTGGACCAATTGCATGAAGGGTTCTGCTGGCTAAGGGCATGAATGCTACCCATGCAATCTTTAACAGAACCAATTGTTGGATCTGCTTGCATTTACCGCAACATGGGGATAAGGGGCTAGGTTGGTATATTCACCCTTTACCTTTGACAATGCTTCACTTAGAGCACTGTTCTTTGGCCGATGGAACGATAGCATCTCGGGGAACTTTGATGGCACTAATTTGAATAGTTTTGAGAAACGTGTTCTGACTCCCCTGGAAGGCTCGCTTTTCGCAAATAGGAGTAAGCTCAATATTGCTTCTATTAGGCCTTCTGATAGACTGTCTCGTCCTTTCCAATCTTTGATTTCCTTTAAAATGGCTCCGATAGGCAATAAGGATGCCGTGCCTCCTTCTTATACTGTTAACCATAGCCCCGAAGTTTCTTTCTGCATACAGAGGAATAGCACCCGGTCAATGGGAGATTTTAAAGGTTGTGCCAACGTTGCAAATTTGACTGGAGAAGACAGACCTTTGTATGTAGGCGAACCTATCTGTTTTGTTTGCGGTAATGTAGCATTTCCATGGTTGCCCAGGGATTGGCAGGGAACTTGTTATCTAGGAATCCTGTTACCTGGGGTGTTTATAGCAAGTACTGTAGAGGTTTCGAAGGCTTGTCCACGGCGGGACAAGAATGGCGACACTCCAGCATAGGTGTTAGGAGATGTAGTGAAATCATTTCTTCCATTCTTTGGGCAGATAGCGAATTCCGAGGATATCAGGAAACTAGCGGGAGTACTGGAGAGAACCATCAACCGGACCACAGATATACTCTATAATATGACTTTAGAGCAGAAAGCGATCAGATTGGTAGCGCTTCAGAACCGGATGGCATTAGATGTCATTCTGGCTCAACGTGGTGCAGTATGTAAACTAGTGGGGTCCGCTTGCTGTGTTTTCGTACCGGATTCCTCCCCAACTATTTTTAAGGCAATACAGAATCTGCACATTCTTAGTTCAGAAGTGCATGTTCCCGAGGGAAATTGGGATCTTAGCGCTTGGTTCTGGGACTTCTTGCGGTCTTGGGGTTGGAAAGTGCTTTCAGTCTTGCTGATTATGTTGGGAATTCTTCTATTTCTTTGTTGTTGTATCCAATGTCTACCAAGCATATGTTCAATGCTAGGGGGATGTTGCGCTCAGGCGATAGGAACAATAGGACATAAAGTGTATGCCCCGGATAAAACCTCTAAGGAGTGTGTACTGAAAGAGATCTTAGTAAAAGATCTAATGGCGATAGATATTTCTGACAGCTATTCAGGGTGTATGGACGATGACACATTGAGTTATTTGCAGGGAGATCAGAAGTAGTTTAGCACTTGGCATAGGCCAAAAGGAGGGTTTGTCAAACTAGAAATTATATCGTGCCTCCTATTGCTATGAATATATGTATATTGGCCTACGCCAAGCTGCTAACAAGCTGCTTATAAACTACATGTGAATAAACTCGCATTGCAAGGTCCTGACCTTAGAAACCATGTAAACTGTCATTTTGGGTCAAGCCGCCATTTTAGGTTTTCTTGCTCTATAAAGTCACCATGTGAGCAAAAATGGTAGCCTATGTTATTCAGAACAGAACTCGATTGTCATGACCTCTGTACAGCTAATGTATAACTTGCCTGCAGGCCACTTGTTAGGGTCATGCGCTGAGACCTTGTCCTTCTGCTGACCTGTGTGCAATGGATTACCTGTATCACCGAAACTGATCTATAATTGAATGAGAACACCTGCTTAACTATATTGTATAAATTAAGTCCCGCATTGTAATGTTAGGCCTAGAGCATACATTATTACCATTTCTTCTTGTTAATGTATAAACCTAAGATGAACTAGATTTGACCTGGCAAGGGACCCTAGAGCAGTAACTTATTTATGGAATGGTTAACCTGCAGAAAGGCTGGACAACAGGCTGGAGAAATGTATAAAAGCCTGACTGTTTCAATGAATATTTGCACTCACTGAGCACACCGAACCACGCCGGAGTTCGCTGTGTTGTACTGAGGGTCGATAGCTATCTGAATTTTGTTCTGTTCTTTTGTAACTGGATTCAGTATAAAATAAAGTACTTTGTATGTTCCTTTGTAACCTGTGTTTGGTGTGTTTCCTTTTTGGTTACCCTGCCTCATATTATTTCCTTGTTTTCACACTTCCTTTCAAACCAACCCTCCCAAGTGCAACAGGGACCTTTCCTCTCATCCGCCTCACTCTTTAACTGCAGCGTCCCTCAGGGCTATATCCTATCACCATGGCTCTTCAATATCTTCTGTGCCCCTCTGGCACACTTGATCTCCACTGTCTCTGATGACACACAGCTCTCCTTTAAGCATCGACCCTCTAACTCTTCTTCTTCCTCTCTCACACCTGAATGCCTGACAGCTATTCAGGCGTGGTGCTCTTCTAACGATCTTTGCCTTAATGCCAGTAAGCCAGAGATCCTTCTCATTGGTATGTCTTCTCCCTGTTTCCCTCCCACTCACTGGCCACCCTTCTTGGATGCCATCCCCTCATCCTGCTGTGTGGCAAAAACCCTTGGGGTCATCTTTGACTCCTCTCTCTCCTTCTCTCTGCACATCTCTCTGCACATCACAGACCTTGCCAAGAAGCCCAACTTTCAGCTCTATCTCCTCAGAGGCATTCTCTCTTTCCTTGCCTTCCCGCAGAAGCTCAATGTCTCCGGAGCTCTGGTTCTCTTTAGGCTGGTCTACAGCAACTGCCTCTTCCTCAATCTGCCTCTTTCCTCCCTTCTCCCTCTTCAACTAATCCAGAATGGTGCTGCAAGTCCAGAAACTCTCCACTGGCTCGCAGGGACTTCAAGGATCAAATTCAAGACCTTTTACATCACCCACAAGAGTGTGTTGGGCCTGGGACCTCTATACATCCAGCTTTATCTCCCTAAATACCTACCTGCTAGAGTTCTTTGGTCCTCTAGCTCCAACTCTCTGTAGATCAGATGTTTCTCCAAGCAAAGACTGGGTGGTAGATCTCTTTCTTTGGCAGGAGCCTCCCTCTGGAATGGCCTGTCTGTCCCCCTTAGACTTGTGCTGGATCATCTCACGTACCAGAAACTTCTCAAGACTTTCCTTTTCTCCTCCTCCTTACCTCTCACCCTCCCGTGCTAATATTGCTATTTTCCCTCTGTCCTCTCCCCTCTTTTTGTCTTGTGGCACCTGAAAACGCTTGTGTATAGGCGCTATCCAAATGTGCAATAAATAAAATAAATAAATAAATTCAGCATGCTGAGACCATACCAATGGTGAAAAGCGCTAAACAAATGACAATTACAATACAATTACAATACAATACTAAAAATCATAAAGGCTCAGGCTATTTCACTATCTCATATGGTATTTCGTCACCCTTACCATTCCAATGCCACAATTCCATCCTACATACGTCTACATGACATGAGCTTTGATATCTTACATGTTTCTAGTGCATTATTAAGTACCATAAAATAAAATAAAATGATCATATGAGGCGGTAATGTTATCGTTAGATATGTGTTTAAGTCGTGATGAAGGCACATTTCTGAAAATACATACTTTTCCATTACTACCACTTCACATTCCGGTGAATGTATAAATGTGATTTTCGTGTATATTTACTGTTGTCAGCTAAGAGTATTAAGGTATTTTACTTTTACTGGCATTCAGGATTTTTCTCCATATGGGTTCTGATATTTTTATTCAGATGTACTTCGAAGAAGAAAAGAGAAACTCTCCATCTCTTAGCCTCTCACGCTACATAAAGGCTATCCAGTTGTGTTGTTGGGAGGCAGATGAACAGGTCATCCATCGCTTCTGCCCCTCCCCAAAACCAAAACCGCAAGGGTGAGAGATATTACTCACTGAGACAAACCTTCCACCTTTATCCCCTGCAGGTACAGCAGGACTTGGGGACAATGTGAGATGGAGATGGCAAAAGCATTCCGACTAATGTAACAGTAACAACACATGCATTAGACACAAAGAAAACATGCACTCCACATGATGATATAATACAATATATTACAATATGTAATATATGCATTTAGACATGACGAATACTAACACACCATCCACAGACATGAAGAACACTAACATGACCAATGTATAAGGTGAATGCAACATGAATGACACACACATATAGCTTGCTAACACAGAAACAGGAGTGTAATTGGGCAGCCATCTTCTGAAAAATGGAAGCCACATCATGTTTCTGAATGAGCAAAGGCCTCATGACTTCGGTAAAACACGAAAGGCTGAATCCAAAGAAATACATATCCGTGCAGAGCTCAGATAGTAACTGGCAACTAGTGCCAAGGTTAGAGTGAAAAAAAGCAGGATTGGAACCGCAGAGCAAATGCATGAGATAACAATTCCCAAAACGCAAGCAATATACTCAAAGCTTAATTAAGGGTTTATAAGAGGACAGCAGTCTCTGTTAGCCAGGTTCAGTAAAACAGTAAGCCAAAAGACTCCATGAAGAATAACTCAAGGGTGTCCCTGGTGGCAACAGAAAAGATGACACACACATTAATATTAGCTAAAACCTCAATAAATAGGAGGTAATTCAATTTCATACACAGTCTTTTAGCACGTGACCCATAATTGGAGAACACTGGCTATCCATTTGAAGCCAACATAGATAAGACACTTGCAGTACTCCCTAAAATGGATATAGATGCGAGGTGCCACACAAGGCCAAGTACAACGGGATTGCCCGGTCTCATGACCTGAGAATGAAGGATGGTAACATTTTAATTGAAGAAAGAACATTTCATGGGCCTCGCTCCCCTCACTCTATGTCTGGCTCATATCTTGACGACCTGCCAAGTGTTCAAAGTTGGTTAGTAGAGAGCCAACCTATCAAAATCCTGAGTGTTGTGCACCCATTAGGAAGTATGCCAACCAACCACTTGTCGTAGAGATGGTGTATCTTTTTACTTTATCAATATAGGGGTGGTTCCAGGTGAAACCATCAGGCTCTTGTAACACAATGAAATATCTAACCCCTATGGAATGTATATGAAGCCAAACCCACTAACCTATCCCCATTCCCATAGGTTTTGTAAATTGAGATTACGTTATGACATAATTGATGACACAGTTGTAGTATTTGAGCGATTGTTTTTTATTAACGTGTTGAGAGCGACACGATTTGAATCCGTTTGAATGCGTATATGCTGTCCCGGCTTTGTTTTGATCATAATTGAAATGATGCCTTTGACACCAGTAGTTATGTCATCAGAGATGGCTATTAAGATCTAACGGTACAGCAAATCCCAGCACAAGTGACAGGCAACTCTTCCAACTCCAACTGACACTTTCTTTCCCTAAAGCTCTAGCCTGGAACACATCGTTAATATTCCACATCCAAGGGTTCATTACGTAAGCATAACAAGACCAGATGTAACAATAATGAAGCTGGATTTTCCCATGCACTTTGTCTACTCCGCCATTGAGTTTGGTTTGGTCTAACTCCAATTTCCCCGGGTACATTTGGGATTCTGAGACCACCAAAAGAGTGTAATGAAGACTGAAAACTAAATTGTTCCTTATTGATTCTAAATGATATTTTTCTTTACCAATAATACATCTTGACGTGGTTTGAGCTACTAGAGATTTTTTAAGGCTCCAAAATCATATAGGAATACCTGCATTAATCTACTCAGAATAAATCAATATATTCATTACCAAGCAGCTATTTACAGTTCATATCTGAAGTGGTATAGCGCTGATAAATAAACAAACAGAAAACTGCCCAGCGGGCCCATAATTAATCGTTAATGTGTGTGCTTTTTCTGAAATTTGATAAAGCAGCTCCATCATTGTAACTGAAATATGACACTGAGATAACACGTCCTGCAAGTTTAGTAAAGAGTTACATATAGTCGAATTGATATTCAAGGGTTGAGACTCACCTGGGCCCAATGGCTAGCTACCTGTATAGACCCCAGGTGAGTATTATTCCATGTATACCACTGTACCTGGATATTAATAAGAATGGCAGGTTTTTATGTAGCACTTTATGGCATATTCTGCCAGCTTCATGACACTATAACAATATTTATTTCCTATTTCCCAATGCAATGGTACTCCTTTTTATCAACTTAGGAGAATAAAGGGTTGTGTCGACCCTCCCTAAATTCGAACTTGCAAAGTTCAGGCCTGCCCCATGTCAGGGGAGAGAGCTCAACCCATGAGCTATCCGGCAATTCTAAGTGCCTTTAATGACGGGGAAGATCATGGAGAGGAACTTATTTCCAAGTACCTTCCTGGAGTCTTTTTTGTTCTCCAAATATATGTTTATTTAGAGTTTCGTAAGGGAACAAAATCACAATAGATGGAATAAGAGAAAAAACGGCACTGTTATCAGCACAGTACCAAACTTAAATCACATACCCCATTAAGTGTAATATCAGCATAAGTCATGATCAAAACAATGTAGTATAATCATCATAATCTACATATTGGGTGTCCCTTGGCAAAAACTATCCCCTTCTCCCACTCTCCTGCCCCCTATTGGGACGATGGGAAACAGAAGATCATTGTACAGAAGGTAAAGGGATTCCGTGTTTACATCGATTGAAGAGTACAGGGTGAGTGGGTATCCTCTGAGGCAAGCGCTTATAGGGGACTCATGGCCGCTCTCTTAGAGTAACTGGGGCAAAAAGTTTCCTTATAAGACCCACTGCTTCATCTCATTTTGCCATAAATGATCCACCAGCACCCTATACTGGGCGGCTCTGTGATATTCGTGGAATATGCCATACGCTATCTCGTACCTGCCCACAGACAGGCATGGGTCATCTTTCTCATTTCGACAATGAATGGGGCCAGTTCTTACCGGAAGAGCCTGAAACAAGAATATTAATCATGGGGAAATATTCATTTCGTGAGGCGGGCTGTCCATGATAACATGATCTTGGACCAGGACAGTAGATCTTTTTTGATTTTGTCCCATAGGGGCGGACAGTTAGCTTCATGCAACTTGTCCAACTTTGCAGTCATATATAAACCCAAATACTTTATTCTTTCATGCTGAACCTGGAGACTGTGTTTCAATGTACTTTGAGGTGTGAAAACTGGGCTACCTGTTAGTGTTGGTACAATGTTTTTTTGTAAGATTAACCTTGAACCCGGAAAGCAGTCCCTATTCTGGTATAGTTATCAGAAACACTGTAATTGATGTACTTGGTGATAGGCCAAGATGTCATCTGCATACAGCACCACTTTATATTCTCTATCATCCATTCCCAGACCTTGTACAAAAGTGTTTGTGCGAATGGAAATGGCCAACGGTTCAAGCATCAGTGCAAAAATGAGCGGTGTCGGGGGACAGGCTTGTTGCATCCCTCGGCTCAGTGTACATTTTGGAGAATCAACACTGTTAACTATTACCCTTGCTTTGGTATTTGGGTATAGCCTACTGACACTGAGAGCCATCTAGGTCATATGCCTGCTTTTTCAGAGTTGCCTGCATGAACTTCCACTCAACTCTGTCAAAGGCCTTTTCGGTATCAACGGACATCAGGACTGCATCATCAAGGTTCCCCTCAGTTTCTGCTATGAGGTATAAGTGTCTTACTAATATTGTCTGCCCCTTTCCTGCCTCTGATATACCCCACTTTGTTGCTATGGATTAGTGTGGGAAGGTCAGGATTTAATCTGCCGGCGAGGACACTAGCATACATTTTAGCATCCAGGTTTATCAATGATATCGGTCTGTAAAACCCACACTCAAGTTTATCTCTTCCCTCCTTCTGAATGACTGCAACAAGTGCCTGCTTAAAGGTGTCAGGGACAGCCCCTCCATCCAGTATACTATTGATAAACTTGGAATGGGGGATTAACAAGGGCAATGTCGTTTGTAAAAGGCCGGAGCATATTTGTGCTGTCCCGGTGTGGCTCTTGCCTTCTACTTTGATAAGGCTTGGAAGATGTTCTCACCTGTGATGAGTGCCTCTAGCACCATCCTCTCCTCTGCATGTAACGTTCAAAGTGTGAGCGCGGTGAGGTACTCACATATCACTTACTCCATTAGCTGATACTCAGTTGTATAGAACTGGGCATAGTATTCACCAAAGCACTTTGCTATGTCCTCTGGTTTGGTAAGAGTGTCACCCACCTCATTTATTTAAGCAATATTCCCCGAGCGGCGGGGGCATTACCGACTCAGGTAATGCCCCGGGGCCATAGTTATAGGCCCCGAGCGAAGCGCTCTGAAACACCTGTGTATGGGCGCGATATAAATAAAATATCATATCATATATCATGGCTTTCGCTGCGTCAAGTGTGTTGTGGAGCGGCACCTCACCCATATCATTACGTTGAAGAATGATTTCTTTTCTATTTGGAGGGTTTCTCTAAAGACCAGTTCTCTGTACAGGGTGTCATTACAGAGCCAGCGGCCATCTACTGGGGTCCGAGGTGGTATATCCAATGTTACTACACTCATGTTGTGGTCCGACCATCCCACTATTTGAATATCAGCATCCCTCAGTGAGTTTTCCTATGAAGCCTCCAATATTATATAATTGATCCTGGTAAACGTTTTCTGCGGTGGGAAGTAGAACGTGCATGCTCGTGTGCAAGGGTGTGCTGATCTTCAGGAGTCTATTAGGAAGTGTTGCTGTGGGAGAGCTGATAGGGCTCCCCCCCTCCTCTGGGTACAGGGGAAGAGCGCCACTTCTCATTGAAGACCCATCTTTGGAGGGATCCGCCATGAAATTCAGGTCTCCCCTACATATCAATAGGCCCTTCCTCCGCATACTCAAAAAGGTTAAGCCTTCAGTGCAGAAGGCTAGTTGTTGTTGATTACGGGGGTAAAGTGAGTGTAGTGTAACGGCCATGTGATCGATTGTACCTCCATCCCTCTCTTAACTTGTGAAACTTCAAATCCGAGAGCGTATTGAATCAAGATACCCACTCCTGCTTTTTTTGCTGGGCCCGAGGACCACCAGATTTACCCCAGTTCTTTACCCCTCCGTGAACACTCTTCCCCTGTTTTAAATGAATGTAGTCTCCTGCAGACAAAGTGTGTCTAATTTAGACTATTGTAATTCATGTACAACCATTGATTGTTTCTGAGGCGAATTAAGGCCTTTCACATTCAAAGAGCATACTTTGATTTCACTAGAGTGCATTTTCCGCCTCTCGTTAATTTATATATATATTCTCCAACCCAGTACTCCATCGGAAACCATCCCTTCTCCAACCCCCATCCCTGGTCCCAAAATGCCTCCTCCCCCTTTAACCTCTTTCCACCTTCATCCCAAGAGAGCATTAAGTCATGCCCTAATTTCCATCGTTTACCCAATTCCCCGCAGACATAACCCTTCTCACTCGCATATTGGTGAGAACCATCAGCCTCTTAGGCAAGAGACGCCCTTTAGAAACAAGGGCCACACAAGCAAGGAGGCAACATAAATTACCAAAATGCAGAAAAGAACATCGACAACCACAATCATTAGCCCAAAGATATATAAGACATCCAGGGTCCAGGAAACCACTCCAAAGTGAGCTTTCCCACCGGCAACCTTGCCAAGATCTGTAAATCAGATACACAGGAAAAGTACTATGTTCGTGGAGTGTTGAATCTGGGAAATATTCTAGTGCCCGCAGGTCGGCCTCAGCACCATTTATCGTTTTGTGAGCCAGTCACATTCACAGCACCTATCTCCGAGCTATGATCCTCTGACATCATTTGTTTTAGGGCTCCCCTCTCCTCCTCCTGTGAAGAGGCCCTGTATTCCTTGTTTCGATTTTCAAAAGACAATGCAAATGGGAATCCCCACCGTCATCGAATGTCATTCTCCTGAAGCCACTGGGTCAGTGGACTACTTTCCCGCCTTTTATTCAGGGTCATGGTCGATACATCTTGAGAAATTCATATCTGAGGCCCTTCAGAAAGTAGTTGCTCCTTCTCTCTAGCTTTTTGTATAACGTCCGCTTTCTGTTTAAAATCATGACATTTTGCCAGAACCGATCGATCGTGGGCCATTGGGAGGGCCGCCCACTCGATGAATTCTGTGGAATGATATTTCTGTGGAGGGTACTTCCTCAAAGAGACCATTGATTAACATCTCCACCCGGGGCTCCAGAGAGAGATTTGATTCACCTTGAAGTTCTTTCAAACCCATGATTCGCATATTAGAGTGCTTCTCTCTGTTCTCTGAATCAGTGACTTATAGAGCAAGAGCTCTCTCATTTTGTCCCAGGCCCTGCACACGTCCCTCCACCATCCGCAGATATCGGATTGTTTTACAGAGATTGCAGTTTTTACTCTACCTTTTCAGCTCTCCATTTGAGCTCCGATTACGGCACGACAGCCAGCACTTTATGGATCTACACTCGTCTAAAAGTAATCATGTATCCACTTTTGTGGATCCCTCCTGATCGGCACAGGGGTGGTAGAAGTGTCTTCCATTTCTGCCGCCACGTCCTTACTAGGAACCCTTTGGAAACTGTTCAACAGTATTGCAGTGTTTGGGTCCAACATATGACATCTTCAGAGATGTATTAAGAGTCTCCACAGCCTGATTTACCTTAAGGTCTGCGTGGTTATGTGGAGGGCTCGTCTGACCCTCTTTACACCCCTAGACTCACATTTGTCAGTGAGATCGATCCGCACCCACCATGTCCACTTTGGATTGAAACCAGAGCACTACCCGAAGAGACCAGACCACGACCTGCGCTCAGCCCCGGCTGACCAATTGCTCTATAGTCCCATCATGCTCTGGACATTGAAACCCCACTCATGTCGTTCGAGTCCTTCTGAATAGCAGTGTTCATTGCCTCTACACAACGGGTATGGCAGTTCTAAGCGCAGGGTGGAGGACCACCAAAGGAGAGCTGCTGTGCCTTCACACTGCACTTGAGTGTTTCCTGGTGTCTCTCTACATCAATCAAGAGTGCACCACTTGTACGGTGCATGACCCGTTATATGACTTTCCATGTGGCACCTCTCAGCTCCGTGAGCACCCCCAGAGCACCCCAACTGTTGCTCAGCTGGTATTCAGGTCGGTCTGCTGCATAGGTGCGGTGCGGCATAGGCCCCCAGAACGTCCGCCTCTCCATGTCCAGATTGCTTTTTATCCTCTGTGAGCCGCGCCACCACTCCACATGGCGAATAATACTACCGACCTCGGTCTGGCTGGCCTCCTTACACCAAACCCACAGGGACTCCCCAAGTGGAGTGCCACGTTCATTAGTCCCACAGGAGCATAATCACTTCCCCGTGCTCCTCACTGGCTGCGCTGACGATAGAACACACTCAAGGCGATAGCGGGTATATTGTAAAGACCCTTCGGCTTGACGCCTTCGTAGTGTCCTTCGCCTCTCTGGCCTTAACCATCAACTTTCAGTTTCTCTGAGTGCCAGCTGCAGAATGCCCCAAAATTCAACTAGTATTCTCTGGACCCTTTCAAACTGCTTTCATTGCCTTTGAGTGAGGAAGACGGCATGTTAGAGTGTCATGCGCCCCCTGGTGGTCTCCTTCCTGTAGTATTTTGTGGGACAGGAGGTGCCTGTTTAGGGTAGACTTGAATTCCAGCAGTGTGAGAAGATCGGGTAGGGGGAGGGGTATGGGGTAGGGAGTTCCCGTGAAGTGGAGCCAGGAGTGGCAGCGCAGAAGGAGACAGAGCATGGTGGAAGGGATTCCTGTGGTTGAACAGGGTCTGAGATCAAATAGTGCAAAAGAAGCCAGCCACATGTCAACATTTGGCTTAGGGGACAAGTTTACTTTTCTGGCCCACAGTGCATTGGCCCAAGCCCACAGTGCAGCACCCCGAATTTCTAAAATACTCAACACCACCCTCTCCTCCCACACATTCCCAAGTATCTATAATAGACATTATTGATAGTATTTTCCTTTTATGAAACATATCTATCAGTTATGTTTGTGGTTTCCGGACCCCTAGAAATTCTACCACTTACCAAACAGTAAAATTACTTTACTAAGATGATATAAATGGTGAAATGGGAAACCTGGGATATGAGCCCAGTTTTCATTGTGTTACGGTTTGTAATTTGACAGGAGGCTACATCTCTCCACATCCCAACCCATCCTTAGTTTTAGAACAATGTAAAGTTGGCAAAGCTAGAGAATTCATTGGTAGAGCAGAGCCATTGCTGAACCAGGGAGTCTGGGGTTGCTCTCAGCGCCAACAATGAGCTGTCATGGCAAAATACCCATACCTGGCTTCCTGCAGCCCCAAACCACAACACAAAACCCATACATGCGTCCTGTGTACCCACTCCCCGTCCCCCCACAACATAAGACAATCACTTGTCCTCCTGCCTCCTCACCAGTAGGCTTTATTTACATGGTTACAATTATAATTATTTGAGTATAAACCCATAGAAGTGAGGCTTTTAAGGCACAATGATGAAAAGTGATTTGCTCAGGATCACATAATGTATAACGTGTGGAATGTGGGGTTTTGAGAAAGGTCTTCCTGGTTTTCACAGCTTCCAAATAAGTAAGCAGGGGAGACTTAATATTCTCTTATGTTTCAATCTTCAATATTAGATACAAAAAATAGGCTTTCTGCAAAGTTGCTCTTCAGGGGATAAACTAGTATGCTGTTAAATAAATCTGGTTTTCAAAGCACCAATGTATGTACAAGGGGGAAACCTATTAATCGTCTGTATCCTGAGGCAAATACATCTGATAACCAGACTAATATTACAATTATAATGAAAACCTAATATAATTTTCTTAGTTTGTACAATTGCGTGTACTATCAAAACACCAAGTCAAATGTGATGTTATGTTATTTTATGTTTATTTCTAGAGTGCAGTATACACCCAGAGGCATCGTGTTGCTAAAAAATAAACCCAAGCAGGGAAGGCTGTCAGAAGGAATAGAGGAGCACTAGCCGAAAAAAAGGTTTTGGAAGGGGAACTGACTACCAATACCACCATTTTGTCACCGTTTAGCTTCAGCAAGTTATTGCTCATCCAGATTTCCACTGATTGCTAATAGAGCCTCAGCCGAGAAGCCATCTCAGGTAGGGACAGATCTAACCGAACAATAATCTGTGCGTAATCGGTATAAGAGTAACAACGGAAGCCATGGCAATGGATGAGCATAACAAGTGGCTGAATATAAACATTAAACAGGGTAGGAGTGGATCCCTGAGGGACCCCACATGTCAGGGAGGCTGGAGCAAAACAAAAGGAAGAATGAGAAAGAGATTGAGTCCTATCAGTTTGAAAGGACTTAAACCAATACAACACTGCGCCCGACAGCCAGCCCCGGCCAATTGACTAAGCAAGATGGAGTGATTGAAGGTGTTGGTGGGGACACCATACTCAGCTGCTGGGGACACATCTCCTCCACCGTGGCATGGAAAAGGAGGAAGCAGAAGAGGAGTGTGACCTCATGATAAACAGTTGGAGGGGCGACAACGATGATCCAAGAAGAAGCGGCCGACAGAGAAGTCTGAGGAATCTGTACATTCAGGAAAATGGGAATAAGGCATTTTGCAAGCCTGTTGTCCTGATGCTGTGCTTTCAGTTGCCGCTGTGGTTCATTTCTGCACACCACTTCGGAAAGCCTGGGAAGCCCTGCTACCCTAAACATCTCTAAGTGGAGACTCTTTGTGCATCATGCTACCCACCCGGCTTTCGTGACCTGGGACGTCTTGTGCACTTGACTTGTTTGCTACTGTCTTGGCTGCTAGGCTGCCTGGTGAATCTCTCATGCAGTGTACAGTTTCTCTCTGCATCGCAGGTTCTCTGTCTCTCTCCCCCTTTCCATCTGTCTGCTCTCTCCCTCCATGGTGCTCTTCACTTCTCTTATTTACTCTAACTGCTACATTATTACCTGTCCGACTTCTCTCTTGAAGTCTGGAAGGACAAAGTTTAAAAAAGATCTCCAGGTCTCCTATCCAGGCCTGCGCATCACAGACACCTAAGTTAATGCTTCTCACAGGGAGACTGTCACAGACATCCTCTTTGTTGCTCCCTCTCCAGACCTATGAACACCCCACCTGGCCTCTGTCCTCTCCCCTTTCTCTTCACCCATTAATGGTGGCACCAGATGCAAAGAACTTTTGGCTGGCTTCTCATCCTCCAGGTGTGTCATTAATGTCTATGAGAATGACACTGTCATGGTCCAGGGCTCTCAGCCCAACCTCCTCCTTCTTGATAGGCGTCTTCCGTCTCTCATCAACTTCTTCCCTTCTCCTTCCATTTTTCCGTCTACCATCCCTCTTGCCCCTTCTTCACCATTGGTGGGCATTATTCATGCCGCTCCTCAGAAGACCTTCAGAGGTGGCAACCAGCTTCACCTAGCTACCCTGAACTCCTTGTCTGCTGTTAAACACTCCTCTGATATCTGTCTCCTTCTTGAAGACTTTGACCTTGATGTTCTCGCCCTAACTGAGATATGGTGCACTGCCACATTCTCAGTGGCCCTGTTTCTTACAATTAACTTTCAGACCTCCGTTCCCCTTTAGCCCCATCCTTTAACTATCAACTGAAGCCCCTTCCCTTATATTGCACGCACCTCCTTCCCTTTCCCACATTGTTCAGTCACCAATCCCTTGCCTTGCGTGCAGTGCCTTAAGTGGCACTACAAATCGAGCCGGGGCCCATCGAGGGGGCGTGGCCTAACAACGGGGGTCTTGATGGGCCGTTAGACCACGCCCCCTTGACGAGCCCCGGCTCAATGGGCTACTGGCACCCCTGCCAGGCAGCCTTTTGTAGAGATTAGCACCCTCTCCCCTTTGGGGGAGAGGGTGCTGATCTCTGCATTTCTATTCTATAGGCTTGCCTGGCAGGGGACAGCGCCTCTCCTATTCAGCCTTAATGGTGACGCTGCCCCTCGCCAGCTGGGGAGGGGCAGCGTCACTATTAAGACTGAAAGGGTGAGGCCACTGGAAGCAGAGGCCTTTTTCCTAAAGACTGAAACTCCCGAGAATCCACGGGAGCTTCAGTATTTAGAAAGCAAGGCCTCTGCTTCCAGCGGCCACACGTTTTCTCCATAATGGTGGCGCCGGCCCACGTGCATCCCTTGATTAAAGGGATGCCTCGCAGGTGCGGCGACACCATTATGGCTGAAAGGCATTTTTTTCTGAAGCCCGAAGCTCTCGCATACGAGCGAGAGCTTCAGGCTGTAGAAAAAAATGCTTTTTCCTGTAGTGGCCGGGGCTGACAGGGGAGATTAGTGGGCCCCGGCCCACTTAAAGCCCTGCTTGCGTGGAAGAGCCGACAAGATCGAGCAGGGGCGAAGGCAGCACAGCGCACAACGTGCAAACAAACAGAGCAGAACGATTGATGGGTGCTACGGGGCGGGATCCAGGAAGGCAAAACTAATTGGTCCTTTTTCTTAAAAATGCAGGAACCAGAGGGAGAAGAGCAGTTGATGTGGGTATATTGAGAAGGAGTGAAACGCTGTGGAAAGTCAGAGAGTCCTGGCGGCAAGGAGAAAAGTAAGCAAGCTGCCCGGGGCAAAAACAGTGAGATGCTAGTTCTAAACATTGCTGTAAGTAGGATATGCGGTTCCCCAGTGAAGGGGGGAAGAGATCTCTCACACAAGAGACATTCTGTGTTAAACCCTGTCAAGGGTTGTGAAGCCAGCGCCCCGGCCACAGAGAAAATCTGTGTTAAACCCTGTCAGGGAGTGTGAAGCCAACACCCTAGCCCCGGAGACAATCAGTGTTAAACCCTGTGAGGGGGTGTGAAGCCAGCACCCCGTCCCTAGAGACAATCTGTGTTAAACCCTTTCAAGGGTTGTGAAGCCAATGCCCAGCCACACAGACAATCTCTGTTAAACCCTGTCAGGGGTTATGAAGCCTATGCCTCGGCCCCAGAGACAATCTGTGTTAAACCCTGTCAGGGAGTGTAAAGCCAACACCCGGCCCTAGAGACAATCTGTGTTAAACTCTGTCAGGGGTTATGAAGCCAATGCTTCGGCCACAGAGCCAATCTGTGTTAAACCCTGTCAAGGGTTGTGAAGCAAATGACCAGCCACAGAGACAATCTGTGTTAAACTGTGTCAAGGGTTATGAAGCCAACACCCCGGCCCTAGAGACAATCTGTGTTAAACCCTGTCAGGGGGTGTAAAGCCAACACCCTAGCCCCGAAGACAATCTGTGTTAAACCCTGTCAGGGGGTGTAAAGCCAACACCCTTGCCCCGAAGACAATCTGTGTTAAACCCTGTCAGGGGGTGTAAAGCCAACACCCTAGCCTCGAAGACAATCTGTGTTAAACCCTGTCAGGGGGTGTAAAGCCAACACCCTAGCCCCGAAGACAATCTGTGTTAAACCCTGTCAGGGGTTTTGAAGCCATCACCCCGGCCCTAGAGACAATCTGTGTTAAACCCTCTCACCGTTTATTAAGCCCTGCCTCGGCCCCAGAGACAATCTGTGTTAAACCCTGTCAGGGGTTTTGAAGCCATCACCCCGGCCCTAGAGACAATCTGTGTTAAACCCTCTCACGGGTTATTAAGCCCTGCCTTGGCCCCAGAGACAATCTGTGTTAAACCCCGTCAGGGGTTATGAAGCCATCACCCCGGTACTAGAGACAATCTGTGTTTAAACCCTGTCGGGAGTTCTGAAGTGAACAACCCGACTCGCTGAAGAAGTTGTGGGAAGTCCAAACAAAGTTACTGAGTTTTATACAAAGAGTCTTGTCTGTCCTTATTTCCCATCCACATTGACAGTGTGTGTGTTTTTGTTTGAGTTTATTGGTGGCAGTGTAAAGTGTGGTGGAAGGATGTATCTATGTATATCTATAGCTGAATCTTGTGTTGATTTGCATGTGTGTCTCTTGTGTCTGTCACATAAAAGAGGAGTATTCTGGACAAGACAATGGAAAACAATCACAGACTTAGGGGGTCATTCAGAGTGGGGTAGTAAGAGAAACATCTTCAGTATTTGAAAAACACTGTTGATTCTCCACCCAATTCAGGGCCTATCAAATACCATCAGTGATATTCCCTGGCAATATTGGCAGTGCTATTTTAAGTGAAATTTTTGCAGAAAATCCTCCTATTTTTATCTCCACCTTAAAGGTGGAGGTACAGTATCCAAACTGGCTCTAAATGTTTTAAATGTCTTTCTTATTTATGTACAGAACAGAAGCACAAGTGCTTCCCTCCAATAGAGTGAAACAAGGTTTTGCAAAGGGCTGTAAAAAGGTGGGTATTTCTGATTGTCTCCTTTTACCACCTAACCCACATAATGCATAAAAGTGCCAGCATATACCCTTTTGTGCATAAAGAAAATCAATAGTAGTGATATGAGCAACTACTGTACATAATCAATTTCTCCCTTCACATTGATGCTGAAACAGGCTGAAAGAAATGTTACAAAAACCTTTTTCCATTAACGTCATTGGTAAATAGCACTCGAAGTATTACAGAAATATCCCCTCTGCTGGTGCTACATTTTTAGTAGGGCGGATTTTCAGAATTACGACCGGCAGAGCTGGCAACTTGTCTCAGCTGTATTGAAAAATGCGCCCAATTATGAATGACCCCCTCAGTTTGAAGTCATCTAATAATTAGTACCTGGATATTATAAATTCCTATGTGTGTTTTTCAACTGAGCCAAAAGTAAGTATCACATACAGTGCAACAGCCATTTCTATAACCACTATATAAGTAACATCCACGTGCGCTATTAAACTCTTTTTGCATGAACACACTGTTGATCAAGAAATTCACCAGAACATAGAGAACCCATTCATACAGAATCAAACCGAGGACAAACACGAATAAGAAATGGAACCTGACTTCCTTGGCAAGTAGGGGTTGTGATAGGCTGCTGTGGATTCTAACAGACTAATAGTGGAAGGGGAGCAGGTGTGTCAACTTCACCATCCAGGGTCACAGAATCTGTCATTTAAGTGCATAATTTGCCACTGGGCGGGATGAACATGCCCCTGTAGCATAGGCCTCTCTCTCTGTCACTCACTGTGGAGTCCCGTGCGTGGGGGCCACCCAGGCACATCTACAACATTGCTGATATCAAGACGAATACCCTGCCCCATTTACACAGAATCTGAGCAGTTTTTGCATCAGTTCCTTTGTGGCAGGCTAGATTCTGCAGGATTTCATCCTTGTGAACGAATGGGTACAGGTAGAGCGCACACATTTCCATGCACTAAGGCTCGCTGGTGGGTTCTCTGGGCCCAACTTTAGCAGTTCCCTTGAATTGAATAGGTAGCTTCCATAAATCTGAAGGTCATGGAATTTTATATGGGAACCAGGATCTTTGGCATTGGGGCAGAAGGATGATCACAGGAAAGTGCTCGGCTTGTTTGTGTAGACTTCTTTGTCAGTCCCAGAATGTTGCTAATTTCATAGCCCATTCATAGTGTCCTACACTCACCCCATGCAGAGTATTTGAATGCGGGATTAAATCAGTAGATCTGCCTAGCCTTCATTATTGATGCATTTTCTGAGACGTGGACGGAGATGCTGATTGAGTATCTTTATGAAAACCTTCATAGAGGATGTATTATTTCCTCTAGATTTCCAGCTTCAATTTCAGTAGTTAGGTAGGTAGATATTTATAAAGTGCAACACATCACCTCGAAAGACACATCAAGACACTGAGATCTTACTATCAGAGCTAGCAACCAAACCTCGATTGCCTGGGCAACAGAATATTATGTCTGACTTCGGGATGGTCATTAATAAAAGGTAGACATAGATGGAGTGCATTCCACAAATATGATGCCAACGCAGAGAAAGAGAGACCAAACCAATGTTCATATTCCAATTTGGAGATTTCCAATAGTCTAGCTGATGTTGATCTAAGGTTTCTACCTGGAGGGTAAAGGGAGATACGGTTATGGATGGAAGACGGTCCTTTACTATTGTTGGTTTAGGTATACCAGAGGGACTGGGGGTCACACTACAAGCTCACTGTTCCAGCTCCCAGGGCCCAACAAACCCGCCCCCAGTACACAGACGGAGGACTCAGCCAAGGGAAAGTTAGAACTGCCATTTATTACACAAACAGAAAGGGATCATACAGGACATTTGAAATCTCACAGATTCACAGCTCCTAAGCGGTATACAGTTTTTATATCGAAAATGTTATACAGAATGCTTTCATAATGAAATACATAGCAAAAATGTATGTGGGGTTGGGGTAAAGGGTTAAAAATAGTGAGAAAATGGATGGGTTGGGTTTTTAGAGGTGGGAAATGGAGGTTTGAGGGGGGACCTTCATCGGTATATGTGCATTCTTCATAAAAGGTGTTGTTATAAAGACATTTAACCCTCCTAAGCCTGTTCCATTTCTATGTCACAACATGAGGCTCTTCCCCAAAAACATATGAGAAGACAGGATTGTGTAGTTGGGGTGGTAGTGCCAATGCATGGCCCTTATAGATATAACATGTCAGGTGGCTTGCCTGCCCCTTCCCAAGAAACTATCTAATACATTGTTGTAGGGGCACAGGATTACCATTGGCCCTTGCCCTCTGCCATCCACCCCTGGATTTCTGTTCCCTGATTGGCTGGAGCTGATCTCCACAGGCCTGGGACCGAGCTCTGTTCCCAGCACTCAGTGCACCTTTTCAAGGTGATGAGAAAGACTATATGTTCCACATATAACTGTTAGTGCTACCACTATTGCCTGTAAGACTGCCCTCAGTGCTGCAACATTGTTAAAGAATCCATATTTAATTCTATGTCTGTGTTGCTGAGAACTGTTCGTCTTCCCACCGCGGGTGAATGACCATTGTCTGATTTAGCTGCACCACATGGTTGAGGACCGCAAAATCAAGCTCTCTGGTCTGCAATATATGAGGATTTATTCTATTTTTCTGCAGATGGCTCCTTGTCTCTTAGCTTTGGAATGTGCTGTTTGTCTCCGACCTTGCTGCGAGCCCTGGCCTGCTGTTCAGTGCAGCCTAATTGTACTTTTCTTCGCCTCTCATCCTTTGGCTTGTGGCCTCATGTAACCTCATTATAGTTATACTATGATTTCTATATATCTATACCATGCTATGTTTCCTGTAGTTTATTAGTGTTCGGATCTTCCAGGCTTCTTATGTGATCCTGTAGTTCCATAGGGTTAGTTGTTATAAGAGTCTTCACGCTTGTTCTGCATCTCTTCTTTTGCCTTGCATTCTGTGTTTCCACACTTGGCTAATGAGAAAAATAATAAAAGCTTTTGACACTATGTTTATGTATCTGCCCTCTATCTACAGAACTTTGTAAGTATGTTCTATGTGTGAGCATGTGTGTGTCCGTGTAACTTCGTGCATGGCTTCGAGTTTGCTTCATGACTAACGTGGCTGTGTCGTGGTGTCACTAATGACATCAGCATAATGGTTTTCCGTTATTAGTCAATCTGATCCATCAAGGCATTTGGATCCACAATCAGAGTAGAGGCACCTGTATGCATAAAGACATACGGCCTCATTACGAGTATGGAGGTAGCCATGGTGCAATTAGCGCCATGGCTGCCTCCATACCGGGCTCCAATACCGGGTTCCTGCAATGAGGACTTACCGGGTAATTTTGACATAGGAGGACCCGGTAATTCCTCCTTGCAGGAACGCATCCCCATGAGATCAGCTATGCTAGATCTCAAATCGACCTTAGCTAGCATAGCTGATAATAATCAAGCTGCCCTGCTCATGTTACTTGACCTCTCTGCAGCCTTCGACCTAGTTGATCACAGCTTACTGGTGTCAAGGCTCGGAGAGGTCGCCAAGTGCTCCGCAAATGCATCCAGATGGATTGCCTCCTTTCTGGGTCCCAGAATGGTGAGGGTTTGCGTGGGCGATAGCCAATCTGCTCCAATTTCTCAGACATGCGGAGTTCCGCAGGGCTCCTGTCTATCGCCCTTGCTCTTCAATCTATACATTCGTCCTCTTCTTTACCTCTTAAACAAACTAAGTGTGCAATATACGAACTACGCCAATGATACTCAAGTGGTTATACAGCTGAGTGGCCTTTATAGCAGCTATTCTGCAACCATCAACAAAATATACAAAGCTATACAAAACTGGATGGCCTGCAACTCTCTTGCCCTCAATGATAAAAAAACTGAAATTCTCATTGTGGCATCTAAAAACACTATGGTGAAACTAGATCCCAATTATGCTAGCTTCCATATTGCTGATAACACCATTCTCGTTCAGAAGAAGGTTAAGACATTGGGAGTTGTTCTTGACGAATATCTCTCAATGAAATTTCACGTCTCCAGCATCAAATCAAGCTGTGGTCTCATAAATAAGAGAATAGGGTACATTCGCCCATTCACATCACAAGAGAATTGCGCTCTTATTTCCACCGCACTAATTAATTCCAGATTGGATTACTGTAACAGCCTCCTAGCGGGCACCACAGCTCTCAACATCCAATCATTACAAGTGGCTCAGAACAATGCTGTGCGCAATATCTTCATTCAGTACCGTCGGACACACATTTCCACCTTCAGGAAAAAACTTCATTGGCTTCCCATTAAACATCGGATAACCCATAAGATACTAACCACGACTCATAAATGCCTCAGTCTCAGCAGTCCCACCTACCTGTCAGACCGTATAAGCATTAAGCCAAACATTAGGAACCTTCGGTCATCCTTGGTCATCATTCTCAAACAGCCCAAAATTAGGACAGCTAAATTTGGAGGCACAACTCTTGATGCACAGGGACCCCTACTCTGGAACAAACTTCCAGCCCAGATGCGGCAGATTCAGAACTACTCCGTATTCAAACGCGCCGTAAAAACTCATTTTTTCAACATGGAACAACTCCTTGACCTTGCTCCTTCTCTGCTCTATACAAGCTACTCTATATGTTTGTCTGTCCTGTTGAGTTTCTATGTGCGCCCTGAGGCCTACGGGCATGTTGGCGCTTTATAAGAATTAAAATAAATAAATAAATAAATTCCCATTTGAGCCCGTATAGGGCTCAAATGGGAATGGGGAGGGAGGTAATAACGGGCACATTACTACTGGCCCGTTATTACCTCCCTCTCCCCCTCGCGGGACCTGGAAAGGACGCCTGGTTTTACCAGGCGTCCTTACAGGGTCCCGCAAAGGGAACCTCGTAAGTGCGCATCCCGTAATGGAGGGTGCCGGTCCCGTACCGGCACCCTTCATTACGGGAGCGCAAGCCTCGTAATGAGGCCCATTGACTGGATAAGGTTTGAATGGCTGTCTAAGAGAATATCTGATTGCCTATGTGGATGTCACTGGCCCTCCTGGGGGCTGTCCAAACAGTGAGTTGCTTTGTGCGTTCATCACTCTTCCGGCTGTCATGTTCATCGGGGTGAGAAGGGGCATTCCAGGGACCATCTCTTCACTATTGAAGGCTCTGTGAACCAGACAGAGAGCCCAGAAATCTACCCAATTACCCGTAGGAAGCCAATGTAAAGCTTGACGTGCAGAGGAGATGTGATTGAGGCAAGATAGATGAAAAAACAATCTAGCGGCAGGATTTAGTAAGTACTAGAGCTTAGTTATCGCCTTCTTTGTTTTTTTGTCTTTGTTTTTTGGACCCGCAAGTCTTGTGATCTGTAGCCATGTGTGGACTACCGTGGCCTGAGCACTAAGACTAATAAGGTTGTCTCTGTTTGCCAGTGATCAATGGAAATCAGAAATCTGTGAAAGGGGCAGAGATTTCACCAGAACTGGAATGTTAAGGTGCTTAAAATGTTTTGCGTATCGAGCGGGAGATGAGCAGAAAACTGCTTTTCATATCCTCTTTGGGAATTGTGGGCACAGTAATATTCTCTTCGGGCTATGCTTTTATTTTCCAATGCTTTATTTACTCAATTTAACCAGGTATTTGGTCTGCCGGTGTCCATCGTATGGAAGGGGTTCATGCAGATGGTGGGGTTTGGGGAAGCTGTTACTGCTGGTGGCCAAGGGAAACGGGCTCCACGGTTGAAGTGATGTATTTAGCATGGAAGGGCCAGAGATTAGTCTGATCATGTGGTGACTTTAGCATGGGAGCACCAGTGCTGCATATCCATACCATGTGGTGAGACAGGGGACCTACCCTCACTATTTTCCTGGACTGCACCTGGGAGCGCCTTGGTACAGATTATGGATTGAGGTAGACCACAGGATCAGAAGGGCAAAGGGCAACACGAAGGGAAGTGTGAAGTGTGATGGTGTCAGCTTGGAGGGGCTTCAAGCAGCTGTTTGGGCATGTGCCAGCAGGATTCCTGGTGCTTCTGGCAAGGAGTGTCAAATATATTACCCCTTATATAACACATGAGCACCACAGGGTAAACCCGCACCAAGAAGTCGCTTTATCCCCACTGAACTCCCTTTGTGGAGCCAGGGGTCTTCTAGAAAAATCCTGACATCATATCAGACCCTAGCAGACAGGGAATCACACACCCTCACACATACACACCGCCTCATCAAGCTAGATGGCAAAGGGACAGGGAGGCAGTTAGGTTTCTGGCATTCTGCCCCATCTCTTCCTGCACCTATTCTTGTATACACCAAGGCAGAGGTGCCCTTGAGAAATCACACAGAATGTAACCCTATAATTCACTATATGAATGAATCATCATTTTCCCATTGATCAGTTTTGAGGGCTCTATGGGTTCTTAACCTTTAATCAGAAATGAATCATGATTATGTATTTGATAGTTTTATTATTTGTCAGAATTTCATTTTTCCTTATATTTCCTTCCTTTTTCTTCCCTTTTCTCATCTTCTTAAATGATTGATTTTTGTTGTGTAATTTGATATGAATTATTGGGTAAGGTTTACTTATCAACAAGATCTCACATTTTTTTTTTTAAACTTACACATATGGATTGTGGG
This sequence comes from Ambystoma mexicanum, assembly GCF_040938575.1. Classification (NCBI taxonomy): domain Eukaryota; kingdom Metazoa; phylum Chordata; class Amphibia; order Caudata; family Ambystomatidae; genus Ambystoma; species Ambystoma mexicanum. The sequence goes on from NC_090924.1 coordinate 1,394,200,167, forward strand.
ATGTTTCATTAAAATGCACTGTCATGTTATTCATCCAGGTGAATTCGGGGAATTTTCATCAAAGAGTATTCCGAATATTTCCATTCGAATGCACACAGATACTTTCTTTTTATGGTCGTTTCAGTTATTTTGTATTCAGCAGCGCTCAAGAATTTTCTTCAGGTCACGTAAATATTTTTCCTGGCGGATATTCAGGAATTTTGCGATTTTTCCTACATGGTTCTTATTCCAAGCGGCGACAAGTCTATATGCTCACTGGTGATGGCCCTGCAGTGACTAAGGTGGGGAGGTTTTAGAAGCATTGAAGAGGCACACCTCCTCGAGAGCATAATACAATCCTAGAAAAGCAGGCTCTGTGCCAGGGTTTAGAAAGTGTCACTGCTCATTATATTGTCGACACAGCGTTGCACTGAGTTGGAAAATGACTTTTCAGCAGCAGGGCTGGGATGGCAAATATGTCCGCATCAACAATAACACAGTCCATTTTTCACATCCATGCCTCGCGAATGTGAATGCGAGAGCGGTGCAATCGCGCAGTCATGTGCACAGGGTGCGCTGCCTGGGCCTCACTTCTCGCACTTCACCCATTCTATTACTCATTACATGGCTATTCTCAGCCTCCAGAATAGACTTCGCATCAAGAAAGAAATTTGACAAGCCCAGAGAGGGACCCTGTCTACACGAACCCTTGCATGCGTTAAAAAATATATCTGAACGCCCTCTAAATGCATAAGGAATGTTTCTTAAGTTCATGTGATGCTTGATCTGTTTTTGTCAAGCCTCTCGTTTGATACATTTCGCTCCTGGGGGAAAGTTCAAAATGATGACCAATTTCTTGAAGGAGTCCTTACAGCCTGTCTTTTAATCTTCCATAACACATCACCTAGGTCCACACTCCTCCAGTCACCACCTAACCTGAGAGTGGGAGATCCCCCCTTCTTATCTCGCCTGTTTTCTTGTAGATCCTGTGCTGACATACTGCCCACCCTCCTCCTTCCCCCTTGCATTAATTGCCCATTGCAGAAATGGACTAATGTATCTATGTACTCATCCGCAAATGCGCCCCACAAATATTAACCATCTCTGTAACTCTGTAACTCAAGTTCTTGCAAGTAACAGAACCTCGATGCCCGTGGGCTGCTTGTGAGCTATCCAAGTGCAATAAATAAATAAAATAAATACATGAATCATCTACCCTAATAATAGTCATACTACGCGTGCAGAAGGGGCTCCCGGCGGAGGGCTCGGGACAGAACGCCACAGGGAAGTGCTTGATTGGCACTGCAGGCCTGGCCTGGGAAAGGCTGCTGGCAGATTGGTGCTCTATGTCGAAGGAGGGCATCCTGGGTGAACAAAGCAGAATGTGGGTGACATTGACTGTGCCAGAGGGCGGCAAGGGGATCACTGCAGACAGTTTTGGAGGCCGAAAGTCACCTGGCGGAATCTCTCCTGCTAATCCTTCAGGTATTTCCTGCTCCTTTTTTGTTGTCCTGTCTTCAAAGTCTGGTTGTGTTAATGTAGCGCCCTGATGCCCCAGGGGTTTGGCACCACACAAATCAATAAATAAATAAATCTGTGTATGTGCAAAGGGATGGGTGCAGAAAGTACCCCCAATGATTGAGAGGAATGAGGCACGGGTTTATGATAGTGGGAGAGGATTTAAGATGCCCTTCAGTGTGCAAAGTGAAACGATTGCTAATGCTTTACAGGGGATGGAAGTAGATGGGATATCACCTTGCCTCTAGCTTATGACTGGAGAACAAGCACTCCCTGCCTGACAATGGTCAGGGTGTCTTTTGCCATGTAAACACGACCTATTCAACATAAGAACAATTCCTGACTATACATGCACATGGAGTCTGGTCAAGGTCTGACATATCTAAATATGATGACTTTTCAGGGAAAGCAGCAATGTTTCTACATGCATGATTGCGAAAGGGGAACTAACAAAGACTGAATGGTTGATTATATGGTCTCTTTCATGTCATGGTGGTAGTGGTGGCAGACGCGTTCCGGAGTTAGGTATCTTTCTACCACATGGAAACACACACCCACACACACACTGCATTTAGTTACTTCTCATCTCTACAGCTGTGTCCATCTTTCATGGGTCCTCTTGGCAGCATGCAGAGAAAGCAGTATGATGCTTCTCCAGGGTTGTCAGCAGCAGGCCCTAGGTTATCAGGCTTCAAAGCTCTTCGCATGTGCTGGGATTGCACATGCACATAGCTGTGAAATTGTGGCATCCCCAAACTTCCTATTGACCTTTCAATTGAGTCTCACCTTGTGTCTGTAAAAGGGCAACACCTGTGTGTGATCTTCTGTGGCTGAGCAAGTCTAGTGCCATAAACACAAGGTCCATTAGACAGACCCCCAGATCTGGGCCTATCTGCAAACACTGACTGACTTCTAGTCCGGGAACACATAGCAGGGTGCTAGACATAACAAGTGCTTTCTGCAGAAGTTCTCAGGCTCAGCAACCTGCTTTATCAGCATCTGGACTTCTTCATAAAGGTAGTGGGAGCGTAGAACCACTACTTGAATCATCTGCAGAGCCTGCACCTTCAAAAACTCACTCCTTTTGCCACAGTTGCCGTCTTGCTTTAAAAAGATCAACATGACCATGAAGAACACTTAATGTATATATAACAGATTAAATTAGAATTGTTTGCGGTCTTTACATGATAATTAATCACGTGTTTGCGATTTGTACAGGAGAATGACATTTTCCCACTGCCACCTTAAATATAAAATCCAACTAATTCAATAAAGACATTAAGAAGCCAAAAATAAGTAGCACCATATCTAGTAGAGGACTTTCTAACTTCACCATGCTGGAGCCCTAATTAGAGAAATTGGGTTGTCCAAACAAGAAGTAAATACAGTGCAAGACAGTGGTGCGCCATCTTCTCTGACTCAAGAGGCAGCTATCCTCCAGCAGAGGAACATGCACAATCATGCAAGGAAGATCCATGCTCAAATGGAAGGCGTCCTCTAAATTTAGGATGAGAAAATCGTAGAGGTCACCAAATAGAGCCATTCTACCGATGCTACCAAAATGAAAACACATCAAGTGTGTCTAGAACACAGAAGATCCCACATTGGAGATAAATAACTCTACATCCAAAACATTCTCTGAATTTAACATCTCAACGAGTAACCTTACACTCCAGGAAATGGCCAAATTAAGCCGAGTTCTATCAGTCTGACCGTCAGTAAACAACTTTATTTTAGGAGAAAAGCTTCCATAAAAGTACATCAAATAAATAACAAACCTGGAGAAATTGTTAAAACATTAGTAAACAAAGTTCATATGAAAGCAAACATTTGAATATAATCTAATTTTTCAATGCTCTCCCTGTCATTCCTAACAGTATATAGAAATTGTATTGCGGCCTATGTTACTCTCTTTAACTGGGCCCATATTGCATACAGGGGGTGAGTCTATATTAATGATAAGCCACATCTCTGAAGACAGACATTGACTCGGATTGGCAAATTAATTTATATTTGGGATGAAACAGACTAATGAAACCAATTTTCCGTCCCACAAATTAGCTACAACTTGACATTCAAATAATTAAGGTATGATTTCATTGACATCTAATTCAGGACAGCTTTCCACCCACCCTGTATCACATTCTGAGACATTACATTCCCCTTTTGTGACCACTTTAGTAATCAGCTCATCAGATTGAACTTGCTGGCACAAATTGAATGATTGAAATTTTATCATGATAGTGCATAGGGGAAACAAGCTACACATTTGTGTAGGCAACTCGCTTCTACCCTTCAACACACATTAATTTTCCATCTGTACATTACGGGCTCAGCACTCCGAACTCTAGGATATATGGGTCGCCCATTCACCTAATTTACTTTTACATGTTAAAACTAGATTTAAAAAAAAACATGTTTTGGCCCATAATAGAGGATTTTCAGCTGAACCTTTCAACACCTAAACTAAATGAACTCTCTAAGAGGCTTGGTTCCAGAGATAAAGGTGACATAAACAATACATTTTACATGTAAAGGGCATTTTTCTTTACACACAAATATTGCATAGCAATTGCAATTCTTCTGCCTAGATACAAAGACTAGGAACATGGTATGTATTTACTGTTGAGAAATGGCTGGAAATTTGCTCTTGGAATGTATGGTTTAGGGCCTGACTGATGATAAGAGCCTTCGTAATTTGAATATCCGTGGTGTTATGGGGTTAATTCTGTCTCCTCTTGAGAGGTTTTTAGACCTGTAGACCTGTCAAGTGTTAAATTGTTTCATTCAGGAAGACCTGTGAGAGGGTATTAATAGATTTGACCTGAGCAGCAACACGTATTCATCGAAGTATTGTGAGATAGGCATGGTATCAAGAGATGACACAGACAACAGATTTCACATTTCAAAGAATGTTTTATTTCAAATATCAGGCTGGTGTAAGGCCTAACATATTCTCTGACTAAGGTAGGGAATTCCCCTGCCTAAATTAATCTAAGGGAAGTCTGTGTCTTTAAGTCCAAAACAAAATGTCTGTCTGTGTCAAAAACCTATGCTTAGTGTAACATTTAGAGAAAATGTGGTATGGGATTGTAGCCAACAGAACAGTGTTTAGCTCAGAGTTCCTTCTTGGGTTCCATATCCTACTTTCAACACAGCTCTGATGGATGCTTGTCTCCACAATATTCCATCAAATCTTGAGGTTCCCGTCCCCAAGTTCAATATAGTATAGTTAACACAAAAAGGAGGGCTTGAGGTTCCCTTCCTCAAGACAGTATTTCTTAGTTCATTCAACTCTCAGGGTTCGTTTCCCCACAATTTCCCTGCAGCACCTATACTGTTTTCATGTCCTTAATGTTCAATACAAGAAAACAATCAGCCTACTTGACCCAACTTCTGACTTACTTTATCAATTGTTTAACAGTACTTCAGGAATAATTTCCAATGTCCTTTGATTGCCATCATTTAGGGCTCTCTGGACTAGGCACAGTTGTTAGACCACATGATCCACCCACTACAGGTCATGCAACCAGGAACCCTAGGCTTCTCCTTGGCTTGGACTCGTGATGTCTGTGATCTTCATAGACTCCCTAGTCTAGGCACAGCTGCCAGACCACACGGTCCCCCATCATAGGGCACGCAACCATGAGTTCCCTTAACCTTGTTTGGCCCCTTCCCAGGGGCATCTGCCTTAGGCTTAAGACTTTGTATGCATTTTGATTATTGCAACACGCTTCTTTTAATGTAACACCCTTGTACTTCAATTGTTTGTTTTACCATAAACTTATGGACCTTTCTCCCACTGTTTGTAAGAATTCTTAAATGATTGTGCAATACTCCATATGCTTTTCATTTTTTTCATTTTGTCTACAGTGCTCCTTACATACAGTCTAACTTTCAATAAATCTGTTTGACTTTAAATGTTTGGTCAGTGTTTAATATGCTGTCATCTTATTCAGATAGCACTTGTTAACTTCAAATGTTTAGTCAGTGATCAATGTGCCATGATTTTATTCAAATAGCACTTGTTAACTTCAATTCAGAGTTTAATATACTCAATTCGTAGTTTCAATTCAGTTCGGTATTCAATATGGTTCACTTTCACTTGGACCATCACTTACATGTGGTCTCGGGAGTGCTCTGGTCTCCCTATGGCTTTTGACACTCACTGGCATTTTGCCTTTCCCCAGTGGCTGTTCTGGTGGCTCTCGCTCACCTTCTCCGTACCGGGGAAACAGACCGCCATGTTCATCAGGCACGTCCCGACTGCACTTATCGACCTCTGACTGCACAATAGATGTGGGCCGCTTCTACCATGCTCCCGGTTGCTTTTACAGCTCCAGCTGCCTCAGGGTCTCGGCACCGGCGGCATGTCTCTCTCTCTTCAGTTTGGGGGAGAGGGAGGTAATAATGGACCAGTTGTAATGTGCCCGTTCTTCAGTTTGGCAGTCCCAGTGGCCTGCATTCCATGCCGAAAGCTCCCGGTCCTGCACCCAACAACCACAGGCCCTCTGGGATGTAAGCCGGTGTCCAGACCGCCAAGCCTTTTCCAATCACAGCGTCTCAGCTTCGCATTCTCCTTCTCCTATTGCATGTTTGGGTCTTCCCCATTTAAACACCTGAGTCCTATTAAGGGGCCTCAGGTGTAAGTTGTTAGCTTGTCTTGCCTGACCATCCTTAATCCAATCAATGGGACATGCCTGACCTTTAGTATTGGATGTCTTCATATCTCTCGTCTTGGTCCCAGTACTTGTGTGGTGCTGGTAATAGGGTGTATGTGTTACTCCTAGTTGCTTCTTCTTCTTCTCAGTATTTGGTGGGTATTTATAGGGTTAAATAGGGTCTAAATGAAAATAGTCCTTGAAGGTTGAGAGAAGGGAGGGTAAATCAGTTTTAGCATAGGGGATACCATGTCTCACTGTCTGGTATCCCACTCCAAATCCCCACTGACCGCACATGGTTTTTTAAATGTTCAGCCTTAAAATACACACAGGGCAAATAATTAAAATCAACACTTAAACTTCATAGCACGGTCTGGTTTGCTTCACCTGTTTGCAGGATGATCCTTATCTAAAGTGGCCAGGCTTCCAAGTGTTTATTAGCTTGGGAATGGAAATTATCTGTCCTGCCATCCTGCATGCTGGTGGTTGGGGTCTTACCATATGTCAGAGTTCAGTGCTGGCTCCTTTTAAAGCTTTCAGTCACAATTGCAGATTTTAATGTGCCTATTTTCATAAAACACCACAGTTCACATTGCATTTGGCTTATCAAACCCCCATCAACAGTGTATATTCTCAACATCAGTAGGTTTCCTAATCCTGATTATTTCTGTAAAAGAAAATGAACACACACTGCAGCTGAAAATGCAAATCTGTTTTTCTTTCTATAACTTGACATTGCTGCTCTTTTTCTCCCCAGATTAAGCAGTTCCACATTTTAATAAAAGTTGCAGAATGCGCTGTTGTATGCGGTCATCTTTATTTCCGACTTTATCTTTATATTCTGCTTTAAGAGGACCTGAAAATATTACACATTTTGCTTGCAAGCATGTTGTTCCATCATACTGCTTTGTACAGGCCACAGTCTTTTAAGTCAGCACTTTTATTCAGTGGCAATTTCTTTACACCCCCATCCCCTTGCTCTAACTCTTTGCAGCAGCAAAAGGGTGAGGGCAAGGGATCTTCAGAATTCTTTTTACGATGGATTTTGATTCCCTTTCCATTCTTTTACTTTTAGAGATTTCTTTAGAAGCACACATACATTCCCGTTCTACAGGTCCTGGAAACAATTATTTATTTAATGAACTAAAGAGAGGGGTGAAAAGCCTGATTTAATAACACATAGAGAAACACATTTTTACGAAAACAATAAATCCAATGACAACATTCTGCATGCAACCTTTTCATTCAGTCATTTTCGAGCACTCTAATTTGATTACTTACCTGTTCACTTTCTTGTTTATTCCTTTCCTTTTCTTGTTCTTCAGGTTTCTTTCTTCACCATCCTCTTCAGTTCTGACTTCAGATGGCTCATCTATCATTCTCAAAGCTGATTGAGGGTGACAGCTATTTATATGCACCCATTCTTCCACCAGAACCACATCTCCTTTTGGGATTCGGATCTTATAGGCATCAGAAGAGATCTTTTAATGATCCCAAAATCACCTCACCAAGAAGGTAAAAACTTGTATAGATAAATCCTGTCTCCTACTCCACACTCATATTTTGTTGACTTGAGGCTTTGAGACCTCTTTACTTCAGCAGCCTTTTCCAGATTGTGTTGAGCATATGCAAAAGCATGCTGTCGATGCTTCCTAAAGTTCTCAAAGTATTAATGAGTATTGGAGGCACATACCAACAGTGGCTTCTGAATTCGATAAAGCAGATGTTGAGGCAACACCATTTTTCGTCTACTCATCAATTCCAATGGAGACATCTTGGTGGCAGAAGAAGGTGTAGATCAATTGGCCATCAGGACAAGCAGCAATTGGATGTCCCAACCTGGTGATGAATCACCCACAAACTTCTTCAAGATACTCACAATTGTTCTGTTGTATCTCTCTACAGCCCTGCTCGAACCTGGCCAGTAGGCGATGTGGAGTTTTCTTTTTACTACTAGAATTCCCCACATCTTAGTCATGACCTCACTGGTAAATTGACTACCTCTGTCGGACTCAATCCTTTAAGGAAGACCGAAAGGAAGACCGAACGAGAGAAGATGTGATTGATCATCAAAGTGGCAGCTGTCTTTGCCTTATCATTTTTGGCAGGAAGGCACTCAATCCACTTTGTGAAGAGGCGTGTCACTGTCAACATGTATTTGTTTCCTGTGGAAGAATAGGTTACTGGTCCAATGAAGACTCCTAGCAAATCAGACCATGGTATCATCATTCCTCTTTTATTGAAAGATGTTCTGTGTTTGGGAGAACTCAGTTGCAACTGAGCACGCACAAGACATCCCTTTAAATATGTGTTGAGATCCTGGCCCATGTGTGGCCAGTAAGTGGCTTCTTGCAATATCTCAAGTTTTTTGCAAACACCCATCACCGACAGTGACCATGTCATGGGCATGGTTCAGCATCAGACTTAGGAACGAGGTAGGCACCACCCACTGGTCATGCCCAGAGTGGAGATTTCTCCCAACAGCCCATCTTGAATCTTAAACATATTCTGAAATGTAATCACAATACACAGATCGTCCTTTCCTTTGTAGTCTGAATCTGCCAGAGGAACTTTGACTGGTTCTTATTATAGAATTTTCCAATAATGGGGTCCTCCTTCTAAGCAGTGATCAAGTCTGTATCAAGAGCATTTCCACTCTACTGAGCAGCTGTAAGCTCACATTCAGTGCAAGTTTGTGATCTGGTCACTGCAGTGACCTGGATTTCTCCCAGGAGGTGCTCCACATCTATGAATTCACCCTGCAGAGCTCCTGTTTTGGCAATTGATTGGTCAAGTCATTTCCAGTTTTATCAAGACCCTGTATTTTGGAATGACCTTTGATCTTCTTCCAATAGATGGTCATTTCATTGGCCAACGCCAGATCATCAATAGTCAGGCTCAATCTATCATTTTTCAAGGGTTTATTTGCACAAAACATATCTCTGATTTCCCAATTTTTCAGGTGCTCAAGAAACTCATTTTGCACAATATCAGATTCAGTGATAATCACCAGTTCTGTGAGTTGGTGGTTTGCTGCAGTATGGACAACTTGATAAATTGCTGCCAACACTGCCACATGAAAACTTCTGGGACCTATTTTGTAACCAGGGGGTTTGGGAAGATCATTTACCCAAGGTTTCCAAATGCAGCAACCAATTCGTTCTCCTCGTCTTCGGTAATATGTTAGGAACACTCATCCACATAAAATCTGGGTATTCCTTGACAAGTGTTTTCTTCATATAACTTGTGCAGGGATTACATGTATGCCTCCATATTACTATTTATGACTAGACTTTCGTCTACGGAACTGTGTTCTGCAGCAGAATCATATAAGTCTGCCAATTCTTGAGCTAGAGGGCTCTTTTTTTTTGGGCTCTACCTGACATTCACAGGAAAGCCCTTCATTGACAAAATCCAATGAGTTATTAATGATTTTGAGGCATTCTCCGCCCATATTCTATGATCTTTTAGATATTGTAACAGTCAGTGGGAGTCTCTATTATGATGTGCTCCCCCCTGGATAAACGAGCGGTAGTTTTTCATTGTCCATATCATTGCCAGAAGTGCTTTTTTGCAGTCATTGAATTCTTCTTCTATGGAGAATAATCTTTTGCTTGCGTGGTATAACACCGCCTTCAACCAGGAATATGAGAGACCAGTCGCTAAGAAAAACTCCTTATTCTTGATGGTATAAACCAACCAAGGAGCTTGTGACAGGCTTCTTTTCAATTTCTTTACTGTGTCAGATTGTGCTACACCCCATTGACACTTTACCCAAGCCTGGAATCAGTGGACCAAAGGTTGAGTGATCTCCCCATAATCCTCAATGAATTTTAGACTACAATTAGTCAGTCCAAGGATGCTTTGCCACTCACGCAGAGTTGCAGAGTTATTTAATTTGAGTAAGGCCTATAACTTTTTTTTCTGGGCATTCAGGCCCTTAGCTGTAATTTCATGTCCCTGAAAGTTCACTCTCGTTTTGCACCATTGTGATTTCTGGAAAGATAATTTTGGACCAGTTTTTTGCAACTCAGTAAGAACATATCTGATTTCTGCCAAATGTTCTTCCACAGCTGAACTTTTTATCAACAAATCATCCACATAGTCCAATATTTCTCTGTCCCTCAGACCAGGCATGGCCTTGTGAAGGAAAATGTTGAACTCACTTTTTGAATTGATGTATCCGAACGGCGTATGGGTCCAAGTGTGTTGTTGACAAACAAAGCTAAAGGAAAGATAATACAGATATTCCGGTACATTGTTGTCACATCGTCAGGTTTTTTACTGCAGTGTTTTCTGCTGAACATTTTCAACCCAAAAAACTCATCAAAAATATGGTGGTGGGGGTGAGTAAGGGCATATAAGGGGTATGCGAGGGTGGGGAAGAGGGGATAGATAATAGGGAAGGGGGGCCTTGGGGAGTCCCCCAAGTAAAAATAAAAACATTCAATGAGTTTTTTCAGCAAAAATAATTCTGCAAAAAGCTCAGCTAAAAATAAACTGGCAATCTAAGAACATAGAACCGATATTCCCTAGTCACAGGTATTGTCCAGTAACAGTTTGGTAAGTCAAGGGCTGAGTGCACGTTTGATCCTTTAGTTTTGATATTTCTGAAGTGTCCTCTAGTTGGCTGGAAAGATCTCTTTCAATGGTGTTTACCTGGACAGTGGTTTCCATGAGTTCGAGATAGTTATTGTGAACTTTAAATACTCCCTCATCTTCCACGATGTGACAGGTAAGGTTTTCTACCCCACAAGGGCATGAAGAATACACCAAGTAATGCCCTCCCGTGGGTTGTTGATCTTTTCTTTTGGGCTATTGTCTGTCTAGTTGTAGGAATATTCTGGTATTGGGCATTTGATTTCAGTTTCCAAATTAATTGAATAGTATTAGGATCATATGCCATTCCAATAGGGGTCTCTGAGCACAAAGTGACACTTTGAGGGTGACTGTTCTCCACCAATATTCAACTGGCGTTGTCTTTTTTGATCGACCAGTGGTGTTGGATGTAGGGACAATCCTTGTTGTTAGAGCATATGTCTCAAATTTATGAATGCTTCCTGATTTTTCAGGGTTTGTCCTTGTTTTATTTTATTCGTACTGTAAATTGTCACACATGACTTAGGATAGTAACCTCTTCTTTTGCTCGGACTTCAACAGCATAGGGCAACAATTGAGCTATCCAAAATGCTTTCAAATCATAACTGTTTGTCTGAACGGTTTTCAGGAGCACTTAGAATTTCTTTGCAGTCTCCCTGAACATAGAACTTCAAAGTATCTCCTTCCAAGGTGGAAATACATTTGTGGTTACGAGAGAAATACATTTTTAGGAGTTGGAATGATTATTTTATTCACCTACTGAGATGAGCATGATTTCAGAAACCGGATTATTTTGAAAATGAAATTCGATTTGATTGGGATGTCATACAATAAAGTGACCATTCAGGCTGACATAATTGGTACTTCTCTCGAACTTGATGGGACTGTTTGTTTGGGTCCAGAGAACCTGGTTCATGCAATCAATTCGGGAAGACAGCCTCCAAAGACTATCAATCTCCAGTAAACAGGGTGTAAACAGTGTGTGCCCTCTGGAGCCACGACAAACACTGGATGCTTCAGACAGCATCACCCAATTTTGATTTCCAGATCCGCACTCACATAGATTGAAATATCCTTTCTGTCAACATTTTCTTCTAGGAGTTCTCCTAGAAAAAGTTTGAGAGGAATTTTCTTTTATCAAAGGTTTATTTTGAAATCAAGGTCGCCTCTGGCCTTGGGTCTATCATAGGTGATAACTTACACTGACCTTGTATCTGAACATGAGCATATAATCTAGCTTCTTTAAACTCTAGTTTACAAAGAAAGTGTGAGTTATTAGACAGCTCAGATTGCATTTTCTTGAGGTCACTAATGTTTTTCTACTTGTCCTTGTATGTCTTTCCATCCTTGAGGTCAAGTTCATGTGAGTTGGCTTAGGAACCTGTCGCAATAAGGACGCATTTGAATATAATATATGGAGTAGTTGTATCCCCTTATCTACAGGCTCTTTGTTGTCTTCACTTTTCAGAGGACAATCTTCAGAATCCTTTAGGAGGGAGGGTGCCTCTATTATTTCTGGATTTTCTGGGCTTGTCATATCTGTTTTACTCAATAGGCTTTCGTATCTTTCTGCATATTTTTGCCCTTTTCAGTCTCTTTTTTTACAGTCTTCTATTTGTACCAACTTTTCTTTGGGAAGTACTCACTCTCCGAAAGAGAATACTTACTTTTCTGAGTTTTCTGTGTACTCAGTTGTCTCAATAGTGACTATTCTATTTTCCTTTTCTTGACATTTCACTCACTTTCTTTGTTCTTTTGGTTCTAGATCCCAATGGAAAGAGTTGTTGCTACTATTTTCTTGTATTTCATTTTTTAATTCAGGAGCCATTGAGTGGGTCAGAAAGGAAGCTTCCTCTAAGGCTCGGCATTTCTTTTCATCCCTATCCCCTTTTTCTTCTTCCACTAGGATAATATTACTTGTATTGTTTGACTCTAGTCTTTGTCATTGTCCTCCTGGGGCACCTCACCCAATTTTGCGGCACAGTGGAGAACACTGGTAGTCTGAGTGTTCTGTTGAGCCCTCAACGTGTGTCCAATGTCCTCAGTCAATTGCTTGACCTGTCTCTCAAGTTTAGTGATCTTTTTTCCTCCATTGGAACCATATGGAGGCCTTGGGTCATACCTTTATTGCTCACTGGAAGGTTATCACTGGAGGAGCTATCCCTCCTAGCAAAGTGACTCAGGTGTGGTTGAACATTTCCACTGTAGACTTTATTTGTGGGTCTCCACTACTCTTGTTTGGGGGCTCTATTGTATTGGAATCTAGGAGGGGGAACATTATTTTGACAAATTTGAATTGGAGGGGGTGTTGGATTTCTTTCCCATGAAAAATTCAGAGTAGGATTTCTCGGCTGAACTGCCCCTTCATTTGAATTTGCCCATGTTGTGGGATAGCGTATCTGTAGCTCATGAGGGGCCTAGAGCCTAGGTACTGTGGACTTCTGCATGTGCATGTATCAGAAGGGTCAGTATTTTGGAACACTGGTTGAGTGTTGCTTGATTAGGGCTGGACAGAGGGACTTCTCTGCTGGTCATTCTGTTTGGTGGTAGGCGGAGCATTTTTCAAACACCCAGACTCCTGATCCAAAGGAGGAGCACTATTAACCTCTGCCACTTTTGCAGTGGTATGTGTTGAAGATGATTTAGGAGTTTTGGGGTTTATTTTTGTTTGTGAAGGCTTTTGAACTTAAAAGATCCTTGTGGTTTGTGAAATCACCCATTCAAGGATTTGCGAATCATTGAAGTCACTCACTAAATGGGTGATCATGTTTTTTGGGAGTGCATGTGAACATGTTGTGATGAACTTCCTACTGTTAGTATTTATCTGCTGAGAAGTCTGTGTGAAATCACACTTCAACTCTTGGGCAAATTCTCTCAGAGAATGGTCCTCGCCACACATCACATTGTATGCATAATTACAGTCCTTTTGTAGGTTTCTGTGCATGGAGAAATGTTTTAGAATTACTGCCTATAAGTAGACCGTTTATAGTGTTTTTAGTCTCCCAGCCCTGCAAAGAAGCTGGAAAACTCAGTGGAGAATGTTCATTTGCCATACTCCTTATTGTTAAAATCACTCCTTATTCCAAATGAGGACATCATTTGCTCAAACAGCGGGCACGGCAGACAGACTCGGAGTTTGCCGATCCGTAAACAAGGGTGCCGGCAAATGAAGCCCACTGTCTTTTCTTCTGGATGGCCTAGAAGTATCCTCCCACTCTCCCTGATGGAAAGAGACTTTTAAAATACCCTTCCTTGAATGAAGCTTGTGTCTTTCCATGTCAGCTAAGAGGGCTAAATGGGTTATCCGCAGGATCTTTTTTTTGCAGTTCCAGTTCTCTCAATCCTTCGTTATATTTTTCCTCAGTTCCAGATGTGTCTTCATTTCCACCTGTGTCCCTTCCTGACGTGCTGAATGAGGGACCCTGCACCCTTCTCACTGGTAAAGACGAGAAGTCATCTATGTCAGATAAGGAATGCTCTCCTTCCTGATCAAAATATTTGGCAGCTGGGATGTTAGACACCTATAGGAAGCTGTAGGTGGATGAAATTATTCCCCTACAAAGGGAATGATCCCCTCTGTCCAAAGTACTTGCCTCTGGTGGTTGTCTTCTGGGTAATGGTAGGACCATTTTATAATCCCTTACTTCTTGGTGTACATTTTTATCTTTTTCCATTTCCATTATCAGTTTCTGCTTACACTGGGCTAAATGCTCTCTCAAATCACACATACTGGCCTGATTAGCTTCCGGCATTTAGCTATGGAAAGTTAGCAAGTCATTCCTATTTTGTAAACCCTTCTGCAAACATTCACTCTCGCACTGGCAATTTTGAATGACATTCGATTTTCCTGACTTTTGTCTTGCCAGTGCAGTATTTCTCTTTCAATGTACACTTTTAATTGAACGGCCTACTTCAGTCTCTATTAGTTCCAATTTATCCAAGAGGTGCAAATGTGTATCTTTCACATTGGCTACGTCTTGGTAAGAGACTTGACTCGGGTCTTCCTTTTCATGTGCTTGTTCTAGTTGCTGCTTCTCATGAGTTAGAGCATCATGCTCTTGTGTGAGCGGATCTATGTCTTTTTGTGACACTTAAATTATGAATAATTTGTTCAAATACATTTTGGAACTCAACTTCTTTTGGAATTCATTTATTATTTTCTTGCTTTCATTTCCGTTAAGTGTAGTTTCAATGTCACAATGTTGTCTAATAAGTCATTATTATTCACATATTGGTCATTATATCTTCCTTTTAACATATTTTGGGCCTCCATGCATTGATTATAAGTGTCCCGGAGATTCAAAAACTGGCTCACTTTCTTCTGCAGCTCGTCCCTCGATGTCTTAATTTTGCCTTGAATTTGTTTCATGGCATTTTTCTGTTGTAATATGGAAGCCTGATTTTCCTCAAGTGTTTCTTACAGCCGTACACAGTCTTGCAGTTTGTCGCTACACAATTGCTTGGCGCTCAGCGGCTCTTCAGAATTTTTCTGGGCCACTTCTTGGCACTGTTGAATCTGAGCATCCCTATCTGCTAACCTGCCCTCCACCAGTTCAAGGTGAAAATACAAGTCCACAGAGAGTTTAAAGTTCTTTTCTTTGACAGTGGAAGTCATATATAGCTTCTGTATGGATTGATTTAATGGGCCACATTTATCTCAAATGTCCATGTCCATGGAGGAAATTCTGTCTAACATCTCTGTCGTCCAAAAGTCAATATATGTTGCTGTACAATCCCTTTTTAAATATAACTTTGGGCTTGGGCTTTTGACACAGGTGCAGCTATGCCAGACATTTCGCACTTTAAATGTAATGACCGGCCTCAAACAATTCTCACAGAACAGAAATGAAAACTATTCTTTTTCCTATTATACCGCTGTCGGTCAATTGCTTAGAATACCAAATCCAAACCCTAACATTCTTATCTGGAACAATCTCTACTTAGTGCATACCTTAGTATTTCCTTAGGAAGCTGAGATATCAATACCATATAACTCACTGCAAAACAAAGCTTCCATGTGCATTTGTGGGCTCTGCACAATTTAGGTTAAAAAGGTCTTGGTTGCAATGACACGAGTTATTCCAAAAATCATAACTTGGTGGGACCACCAGTTCTGTAGGATGTTTTAATCGGGTGACATCTAATTCAGGGGAGCTGTCCACCCACCCCAAACAAGGCACACAATTTCCTTTTATTCAAACAAGTTTTCTTTATGAATCTGGGACCCCCAATTTAATAACATTGTTTAATTACAGCTTCCCTCCCCTTTCAGGACAAGAAACACACATGGTTACACAGAAGATATATTTACTATACCAAATACAAATAATTGAATCAGATTTCAGATAAACACACCGTTTATTGATAAAAGGCCAATGATAAGAAATAATCAACACAATAGTCACTTCAGTTTTCAATGCCACAGTTATTGAAATAGAGACTTTGTAACACACTTCATCCTAAGTACCCATATGTTTAAATCTCCCTGAGCACTCATGTACCACTGTGTATTGAATGGATTCCAGTAGGAATCCTTTACTTGTGAAAACATCAAGTTAAAATATCCCTGCCTATTCGATTCCCGCTGCTTCCCATTTATTCAAAATGCCCCCACCCCTTTACTCGAAAGACATGTCTGAACTTCAACAGCATTTTCAGCTCAATTGCAGCAAACTACTGGACCTTCAAGTATGTGAATGGCTTGTAATATATATTCAGCAATATGTTGGACAAATTCCCATTAGTGATGTTTGTATTCAAATAAAGTGCAAAATGTACCTTTCTCCCTTTCAATGGGCAACTTGAACAGTGGAAAGAAATGGACAGAGAATAATCACATTCTCACTTTTAACTTGAGCAACCCGGCATTAATAACACTATTCTGCTTGATGGCATACCCATGAATGACTTCAATTCTTCTTTTTCTAAAGATGCATACTGTAAAATAACCTTTTTGACCCTTGTTAACAGTTCTGTGCTAGATGTCATCGCCAGAGAAAAGGGCCAGGCAAATCTTACTGTATACACACCATGGGACCTAATCTATCAATATATATATTTTCCAGAAGCACATACAATTCTGCTATGTTCCCTAACTTCACGGGATGACAGTTAATTTATCGATTCCCACCCCTCAGTACAACTAATAGGGGCCAGGATTTCCTCTATTCCCTTTATAGTATCACTCCCCACAAGGATACTTCCCTTTTAGATAATACTCACATCCAGATTTCTTTTGGCTGAATCACAGAAAGGTGGGCACACCCTCTTCTGTTCTACTTATATTCTCCCCCTCCAGGAACAGGTGGAAATCAGCCAGTAAGATAGGATCAGATTTTTTCCACAGCCTGTCTGCTTTCTATTTGTTTCTATTTGGTTTTGTTGTTTTTTTTTGCCGATAATATATGTGTGGGGACTCACCACAACCCCACCTTATCCATACTACATTTATTATTAATCTACACCCAGCCCCTACATATATTCAAATTCATTGGAAAAAACTCAATGAAATTAAATAAGAGGTACTAGATCCCACCCCCCTCAAACTAAATATAGATAACATAATAGGCTGATCAATGGTTCTAGTTTTACAAAAATCAGAATGATGGTGCTTGTTGAAGATAAAGAGTGCATATAGGCTGACATATATTTGGGGGGTCAGAATGACTCAGGAAGTAAAGGGTGTCTCCAATATAACTCACATATCATGAATGTGCAAAAATATAATCTGAAAACTGAATAGGAAATTTGTTATACTCAAAAGTAAATTGATTTACCATTTGTGAGCAAGGCTGAAACAAGACTGAGATATTTCTAAAATGGTTGTCAAAATACAAAATGGCTTCCGGGTCATGTGTCAAAAGACCTGAATCATACTGATGTTGAATATTCTTTGGCAGCAGTTCTCTGTAAGATAAAGCATGTCTGGGATGGTATATTTAGCAATGTAGAAAAGGAAAGCAGACAATGATTGACAGTAGACCAGATGAAGGCATGGAAAGGCTACCAATTAGACAGAACAGCTGCTTACTTGGCAACAAATGAAATGAGCTCATGGAGTTTTTCACAGTACGATTTGCGAAGTAAATTTGGTAGGACCTTGAGAAGTAGATAAGGGCTGTTTTTTAGCAGACGTTAAAGGATGTATAATTATGTTTAGCTGAGTCCAAAATAAGCTTATAAATCTATGTATCAGTCAGCCGGTGCTTGCCACAATGAGCTAATGTGGGCTTTGTGATTGACATATAAGCCAACCAATTAAAGACAAGGAGGGCTTATACTAAAGCATTATGTCATTGGAAAAAAGCCTATACACGTAAGCTGAATGAAGCAGCTCTTTGTGCCTTCCAGAATGTCCTTCGAAACCTGTTTTAAAGATGGCTGTGAAATTGCACCCAAGCGTCTGATTGCTGCTTTGTCCATTCTCCGGTGCCAGAGTCTACAGATGTCAAAGCTGATGGAAGGCAGAGGGTCTCCCTTTACACAATCTACTTCAATGAAAAATGCTGCTGCAAAATCTCCCATTCCTTTCTCTTCCACTGAAGAAGGCCTGGGACTTTAACTCCTTCTAGGAATCACTTCCAACTTTCTGGTGCTAACCCAAAATGGGTCCAAATGGAGAGAATATATATCTCCTTCTGGTAATTATACACATTCCTTTCTCCCTTCCTTCTTCATCAATCAGTAAGCGAGTGAGTGATTGTGCCTGTCAGTCCCTTTTGTGTGTATGTTTGACCTTTTATAGAACAGAAACCCCACCATTTGAGGTGTGTATGATTTCATCACCCTAATTGGTCAATGTTTATGATTGGATAATGTTCCCAAAGTGACATCACAGTAGGCATTCCCGTCAGTAGTCATTGGGCATCTTAATGAAGCGGACAGTCAATGGGAGTAACTTCTACACCCAGTTTCTCTCCCATTTAATATTATGTAATCTTAGAGATGTCTTGCATTAAAATGTATCACATTCTGAAACAATACATTTCCCCTATGTGAACATTTTATTAATCAGTTTACTGGATTTATCTCTCTGGCACGACTTGAATGATGCAATGTTTATCATGATAGTGCATAGGTGAAGCAAGCTAAACATTTTTGTAGTTAACTCATTTCTACCCTTCAACTCAAATTATTTTTCCATTTCCAAATAACAGGTTTAGCACTGCTTACACTAGGATATATGGGTCACTGGGGTGCACACTATTTGCACAATGAAATATACATTTGCCTAATTTTCATATTAAAACTACATTAAAACATTGTTTTGTCTAGCTAATAGAGGAGTTTCAGCTGAATGTTTCAACACCTAAATAAGTTCTCTAAGAGGTTTGGTTCTAGAGGTGCAGGTGATTTAAACAATTCAATGTACATTTAAAGGGCATTTCGTTCCTACACAAACATTGCATTACAATTTCTGTTCTACTGCCTAGATACAAAGACTAAGAAAATTATATTTATTTTCTGTTGACTCAGGGCTGGAAATCTGCTCTTGTTGACTCAAGCCTGGCTCATATGGTATTGATATGATATGATATCATATGGCATTTATGACGCGCCAATACACAAGTGTTTCGAGGCGCGACAAGGCAAGGGAGGGGGAACAGAGGGAAGACAGACAACGATTTTACTAGGCCAGGTGTCATTCAGATCGTGCAGGTGCACAGGAAGGGGGAAAGGGAAAAGTGCGAGGGGGATGGGAGAGGGAAAGTGCAGTACTTGGGATAGTAGAATAAATAAGATAATAGAACGTCCAGATAGTGGCAAGTGCAGGTAAGAGCAGACATACGTGCTGGTAGGGGGACTGTAGGGATACAGAACAACAGTCCCCTGGTGCGGGCGTTGCCAGGGAGGCAGGGGAGGTGTGCAATTGGCGGGGCCAGAGCCCGAGATCAGAAGGGTGGCCAGGTAACCAGTGCAGTTTCAACCAGGAATTCAGCAGGGGAGGGGGGAGAGAAAGCAGAAGCAAAGAGGAAGGTTTTAAGGTGCTTCCGAAACCAGAGATGGTTCTCCTCAAGTTTCAGGGAGACAGGAAGGCTGTTCCAGAGGAAGGCCCCTGCCAAAGATAGAGATCTACCTCAACTTGTTGCTTGGAGAAGCGACTGGCCCTGAGGGAGTTGGAGGCGGATGAGCGAAGAGCTTGAGAAGGTGTCTCCGGGAAGAGAGAGTTGAAGGTATTGCAGCCCAGGCCACATAAGGCCTTGTGGACAATGAAGAGGGTTTTGAACTTAATCCTCGCAGCCACTGGGAGCCAGTGCAGAGATTTCATTCCTGGAGAGATACGATCCCTGGGTTTGAGGCCAAGATCAAGTCTCGCAGTCCTGTTCTGGATAAGTTGCAGAGGGCGGAGAATAGAGACAGGCAAATTTAGATAGAGGCTGTTACAATAGTCCAGTCTAGAGAGAACCAAGGCTCTGGAGACGATGAGCTTCTGGGGGAAGGAGAGGAAAGGAAGAATACTTCTGAGGAGGTGTTGCTGGTAATGTGACTTCTTACAGATGTCAGAGATGTGAGGAGAGAAGGAGAGTGTGGAGTCGAGGATGACCCCAAGGTTTTTAGCCTTGCAGGTGGGAACAGGAAGAGGGTCAAGAGAGGCCGGCCAGAGAGCTGCAGGGAAGGAGGGGGTGGGTGTGCCAATGAGTAAAATCTCAGTCTTACTGGCATTAAGGCAGAGGTCATTGGCAGCACACCACTCCTGGATAGAAGACAGACAATCAGAGATGAGCGAAGGAGAGGAGGAGGTTGAGGGTAGCCTGAAAATTAGCGTGGTATCATCCGCACAGAACTGAAAATTGGGGCAGAGAGTGGCAATGCGGTGGGCTAGGAGTGCCAGGTATTGGTTGAACAGCCAGGGAGAGAGGTTAGATCCCTGGGTGACACCACAGATAGAGAAAAAGATATCGGAGCGGAAGGACCCAAGTTGGACCTGGGAGGGTCAGTCAGAGAGAAAAGAGGTCAACCACACCAGAGCCTGACCAGTAATACTCAGGTTATCACAGAGATGGTTGAGCAGGATGGCATCGTTGACAGTATCGAAGGCAGAAGAGAGATCAAGCAAGATGAGGACACATGGGGTGTTGGTGTAAAGGTTGGAGAGCAGGTCTTCACGGATGTTCAGGAGAGAAGTTTCCATGCTTCTGACAGCTCTGAAGCCAGACTGATGGTCATGAAGACAACCAACAGATTCAGTGTGGAGAATAAGCTGGGAGATGGGCAGTTTCTCCAGGACCTGGCCCAGGAAGTGAGTGATGGAGATTGGGCGATAGTTAGCCGGGCAGGAGGGGTCGGCACAGGGTTTATTAAGAAGGGGGTGCACAAGGGAGTGCTTCAAGGGGGATGGGAAGACTCCAGTGGCTAAGGAGTGATTGCAGAAATCAGCCAGGGCAGGAGCCAGGGAGTCAATGTGGTCCTTGATAGTTTTGGAGGAAAAGGGGTGTACCTGTTTCGACAAGACTTTCATAGATCGGACTTGTCTAGAAACCTCATCAACAGAGAAAATGGGAAAGGCAGAGAAGGAGGGAGGAGGGGATGGCTGCAGAAGGGCCAGAGGAAGAGCAAGGGATGGTGGGAGGGAGGCGATAGGAAGAGAGTGAGGACAGGATGTCCTGAGTTTTTTAAATTAAGTGAGAAGCCAGTGCCGTGCAGAGGGCCTGAGAAGGTACAGGAGAGGTAGAGACTGAGGCAGGATTGGCTAGTTCCTTGCCGATTTTAAAGAGTTCAGCCAATTTGTTAGATGCTGCAGAGATGCAGGCTTGGATATGAGCTCTCTTCTTTGTGAGGATGGAGAGCCAGTATTGCCTTTGCAGCAGGCGACAGGCCAGTTTGTCAGAGGATGAACATGAAGCACGCCATTTCCTCTCGGCCACCCTGCACTAGCGTTTTAGGGTGAAGTGATCTGAGTCATACCAGGAGTTACATTTGGCTTTGGGCTTCAGGCGGATTCTTAAGACAGGGGCAAGGATATCAAGAGTATCAGATATAGAAGAGTGGAGCATGGAGAGGGCTGTTTCAGGGTGAGAGTCAGCTAAAGGGGGAGGAGGGTGTGAGAAGGTGGTGCCGAAAGCCTGAACTGACACACGCTTCATAGGTGGAATGACCGAGAAGGTGGGTGGCAGTGATGGAGGTGGCTTGGCCTGGGGGTAGGGAGTGTGAGGTGGGAGTATAGGAGAAAGTGATCACTCCAGGAGAGAGGAGTGGAGAGAGGGACAGAGAGGGGAAGGTCAGAGGAGATCAGAACATCGATAGTGTGCCCTGAAGAATGAGTCGGTCCCAAGGGGAGAATGGTGAGTGAGAGAGAGTCACAGAGGTTGCGAAAGAGTCCAGAGGGAAGACATGAGGCATCCAGGTGGATGTTTAAGTCTCCAAGAAGGAGGAGTTGAGTGGTTGAGGCCAGGAGTGAGGAGTAGAGGTCAGCCCACTCAGAGAGGAAGAAAGAAATCTGACCAGGTGGCCGATAGATAGTAGCCACAGTAAGGGAATGGCTTGGGGAGAGAGGGAGCCAGCAGACGAGGCATTCAAAAGAGGAGTAGGTGTGCGTAGGGGTGGCAGAGGCAGGAATCCACTCAGGGAATACCAGATCTGTTGGGCCAGGGCACGGAGAAGATCTTGTAGCTGTCAGGTAGGAGCGTGTCAAAGCTGGTGATAGAGCTGTCTGTCAACCATGTCTCAGTGAGACCGAGGACATCAAGTTCTTCAAGAAGGCGGCAGATATCAGAGGAATGTTTGACAGCAGAGCAAGAGTTAAGAGTGGCAATGTGGAGAAGGTTGTCATCCTTGAAGGACTTCCGGGGAGGGGTGAGGTTCAGAGGTACGCCCTGCCGAGGTGTAGAAGGAGACCGAGAGGGGCGGAGAGGGAGGGGGAAGGCTAAGTAGCAGATGAAAGAGGAGGGGGGACAGCAGGAGAAGACGAAAGGAAGTTGATGAGGCGCAGGAAGCCTCTATCAAAGAGGTGAAGGTTGGTCTGAGGGCC
Organism: Ambystoma mexicanum; assembly: GCF_040938575.1. Classification (NCBI taxonomy): domain Eukaryota; kingdom Metazoa; phylum Chordata; class Amphibia; order Caudata; family Ambystomatidae; genus Ambystoma; species Ambystoma mexicanum. The sequence goes on from NC_090924.1 coordinate 1,394,222,892, forward strand.
TTGGACCAAGACGGTCCATTACAGTAAACATTAATGATGACCTTAGAGGAGTGGATGGAGGCCAAGAGGACGTCCCAGTGGGTGCCACCATTAATGGCTCATGGTTGATGACAAGAGCCTTTGAAATGTGAATATCAGTTGTTTTATGGTGTTAATACTGTCTCTTCTTGAGAGTTTTCTGGACCTGTAGTCCTGTCAAGTATTACATTTCTTTCATTCGGGAAGGCCTTTGAGATGGTGTTAATACATTTGAACTGAGCAGAACCACAGATTCATCGAAGTTTCAATTATTATTTTAAATGTTCACCTCTAAAATACTCACAAGGCAGGCAATAAAACTCAAGGCTTAAACTTTACAGCGTGGTCTGGTTTTCATTGCCTGTTTGCAGGACGATCCCTATATGAAGTGGCTAGGCTTCAAAGAGTTTATTAGCTTAGCAAGGGAAATTATTTGTCCTCACATCCTGCATGCTGGCCGTTGGGGTCTTTGTGAGTTGAAGTGATTCCTATATGTCAGAATTCAGCAAAGGCTCCCTTTAAAGTTGGTTTCAGTCACAATCACAGCTTTTAATGCGCCTATTGTCATAAAACACCACAGTTCATATTGCATTGGCTTATCAGAACCCTATCAACGGTTCCTATTCTCAACATTGGTGGGTTTCCTAATACTGACTCTTTCATTCTGTAAAAGACAATGACCACACACAGCAGCAGAAAATGCAAATCTATTTTTCTTTCTATAACTTGACATTGCTGGTCTTTTTCTCCTCAGATTAAGAAGTTCCACATTTTAATATAAAGTTGCAGGATGCGCTCTTGTACTTGGACATCGGTAGCTCCGGCCGTGTCTCTATATTCTGGTTTAAGGGGACTTGAAAATTTTACACATTTTGCTTGCATGTGCGCTTCTTCCTCAAACTGCTCTGTACTGGCTGCAGACCACATCCCCATCTTGTCTCTTAAGTCAGCACTTTTCTTCAGTGTTGATTTCTGTACAGTAGCGTATGCTTCCGATACGGAAACTGATCCATGTATTGCTGCAGGCCAAAGGGACTTGCTATCATTTCCAGCATCCTTCATCCTTTCAGTTGGCTTCCTTGCTGCCAGAATGTCTTAAGCGTCTTTTTGTTAAACCCCTTCAACACTAATGGGCCACCTTAAAAATGTGCTTTACTTAATTCAATAGTTACATGTTTAATCCGGAGAGCTGATATGCCCGTCTCCCTTTGCCAGATGCCATCAAGTATTTGCTCTTACAAGGAGGATTTTAGGTTAATACAAATGTTTAAACATTTAGCCAAGGGATGTCTTCTCAGGGCATCCTCTAGAGATTTTAATTCCACTTGTGTTGTGACCATAATAATGGTGAAAGGTGCTACACAAATGACACATTACATTACTTCTGAATATATGGTGCAGTCATGGGAGGACCAATACACTTTTACAAAATCTACATCGTTTCCTTGAGAGGGTATCTCCATGTTTGAAACCCCAAATGTCCGAGTCATACATGGCAGCTGGTTTAAAATGTGCCTTCTACCTTCTAAGCAAACATTTGACTGGCCAAGTCTTAGATTGTACAAAATATAATATCTACTTAATTGCAGCAAGTCACTTGCAAGTTCAAATCCTGGTTTGTTTTAAACTTGTGGAAAATAAGGGAAAATGCCATTATGGTCCATTTAAATGCATTCATTTTTAACCACCATCCAGACATAAAATCTGTTCATACGTTAATTTACCTCACTAGAGAGCTGGGGGTTATTGACATTAGAACACTGTCCACTGCATAATCCAGCATTGCAATTAATCTGTCTCTTTTGAGGGACATCTGTTTTAGCATCACACAGATCATCACCATATAGTGAGTTAGTAAAGACATTTAAAAGCAGGGGCACAAGTACACACTCCTTCCGTATGCCATGTTCGATGTTAAAAGGAGGATGTACATTCTCCCTACCAACCACCTAACCTCAGTGGTGTTATGCGCGTTTAGCGCTACTACTAAGTCCAAAATACTAAAAGACACCCCCATGTCAAACAGTATCTGCCAGAAGTTTGCTCAATCAATGGAATCAAAGGCTGTTGCCAGCTCTACATGTGTAACAAACAGCTTCGCCTCCTAAATTAATGTGAGACTTGGCTAACATTAAGTAAGGATTAAGGCCTTGATTCATAGCTCTGAGCACCTATTGAAGCCAGCATCTGTTTTGGCCATCATGTTATTGTCTGTAACACAGTCCTGCAGCCGAGCAAAGAACGGCTTGCTAAGCAGTTTAAATGAGCTTTCTAAAAAGGAAATTGGCCTACAGCTGCCCAGTGTATCTATATCACCCCTTCTGGAAATAAGAAAAATAATTACTCTCTCCCATTACCCAGCATAGCCATTAGCTTTGATCATTGCATTGACAAAGTTACAAAACCAAAATATCCAGATTTCTGGGTTATTTCTAAAAAACTAATTTAGCACACATTCTTGGAAAATACTTCTATCACATGCAAGATACTGTATAGTGGATGATATATCTGCAGGGGATATGTTAATATCACACCTCCCCACGGCATAGGGCCTAAACATACCTTGGGCAACCAGTGTGTGTTCAATCTTGGTTCCTTTCTTTATTCTGAACCAGGTTAGCATGTTATGTCATGTTATGTTATGTTATGTTATGTTATTGGGATGTATAAGGCGCCAAAGCCCGCAGGCATCCAGGCGCCGAGCATGAGAAATGTCTAACTCAGGTCTCCACCAGTAATTTGGATTCTGACTCCACCTTGTATTATAAAACCCTCAACTAATTAGCTATTAAAATCTACACGAGTTAGTCACGGCAGCAGCACATACTAACTCCTCCCAAGCATCTTCAGTGTGTTATTGTTTAAGGGTGACTATGCAATCATCATAGGTGTTCTTTTATTATTACAATTCACACACTCTCAGTAATAGCTGTTCAAGATCTCATTAGCAATTGATAGCCCCAGCACTCCAGATTCCTGTGGCTTGCATGGACTGCATAAAGATTCCATTATGCCACCTGGCATATATAGAGGGGCAGGTTATGGCTCTGTTTTGGAACCTACGTTTGTATTTATAGATGTATTCTTGCCTACCATGGCTGTTGCAACCCTCACAACACAGCTGTCATTTATCTTATTGACAATCTTCCTTTCAATCAGGAGACAGAAATACAAGTTCCCCTACAGATAGAAACTCTGAATACTAAAATCCCAAATCCTGAAGGGACTTGCTACATCATCTCGCCCCTAAATGAGCAAAAAGTCCCTTGTGATGCCCCTAAAGACTTGACAGTTGAAGCCATGTGCATTTTGCACCGGTACAACGTATTTAGATTCTAAACTACCTTTACCAAGGGTCTGGCCAGGGGCGCAGTGGTTGCCTTTGTGTTTGGGGATTGTGGATGGTAATGACTGTTTCCGAAACAAACATATTTTCAAACACTCCATTGATGACAACTTCCCTACATGATGATGAAACAAAAGTATTTTAAACGATTTCCTGACAAGATTGAATGCTTGGAGCTATAATACCAGATTAAAAACGAGATTTGATGGGGCGTGGCTTGGAAGCCACATTTCACGGATCTAGCCGCGCTCGACTCCCGCTAGGCCTACGGATCCAGAGAGCAGATCTGCGGCCCTTGCCCAGATGTGCCCAAACTGATCATAGCCTGACCTGCAGGAAACCCTGATGCAGGTTATGATATGTGGCGGGGAGATATTATGGCACCTCCCTGGTGATACCGGGAGGATTTCAAATAGAACTGCCCCCCTTCCCTCATCTTTACTGGAGGCCCTAGGCCTCGCAGAGCAGGATGCAACATGATGGGGAAAAGTTACGACAAAGAGTGTCCTGCTTAAGAGTTTCTGAGACAGTTCAAGTTCTCAATCATTTCATGACCCATTTGTGGTGTTCGGAATTTGTATCCCTTCAATTTTGTCTTCCAAGATTATTCCTTACACTTTCTTGGGTGGGGCATTTCCTATTGCCCCCAAACTTTATCATATCATTTTATAATGGCATGGCGCAGGGTAATAGAGCCCATTCCATGTCGCTCCTCATTGTTCTAACAATTTCAAAACAACAATGTGATGTTCATAATAAAAAACAATACGAGAAGTAAACAATGTGTGAGTTGACAATATATACATAAAACAAATTCATCATTAACTTTCATATGAACAAATATTGACAAATACTAAAAGGCTACACAGTTGGTACAAACCTCTACGTTTATCCTGTTCTCATAGGGCCTGACTCTGCTCTAACTTTATCTGTGGTAAAGCAGTCATTGAGTAAACTGTATATATAGTAGACCAATCCTTTGGTCTAATCTAATCAAACTATATCTGAAAAAGACCAATCCATTTAGTCAATGTCACTAATGTTTAGTTCTAGATGGAGTCTGGGCCCAGAAAGTCAGGCTCCTGGACCTCACTGGAGATGTTTCGGCAGAATAAAACTTTTTTGTGCCTTCTTCTGGACTGGATTGGGCGTCACTGTGAATGGGAAACAAATGCCCTTAGTCGTATGTGGTGAATTTAAAGACTCGATTTAGACAGAAGCAAAGGGAACATGGCAAACAAAAGGTCTGCTGTCCACTAACCTCTATTGAAGCACCCTTCCGTGTGGAGATATGTTGACCGTAAATTGCAGTCAATGTTCCTTCCTATATCTTCATGAAGGATGTGGTCTCCCACTGTGTGCTGCAATGGGAGAAAGACAGATAGAACAGGGATCTCGGTCAATGGTAAAGCGACCCCTAATGTGGGTAGCATGAGGTTAGGGGTTTGTGAGTCCATGTGTTTACTCAGTTGGTCTTAGATCCTGCGCTAGTAGTTACCCTGGGTCTGCTGGTAGTTCTTGCAGTGTCGGTGTGGTGCTGCAGTCTGCATGCCAGGCATGCTCCTAGGACACAAGATCATAGTTCCTTAGAAGTGAAGCAATAAAGTCCTGGCTTGTCAGAGCCTTAAAATGCATAACTGGTCCTGATGTACAAAACGTTGAGCACACAGTAGTTTTACTTGGTTGGTTAGTAATCCAGGAGCCCGAGGGATCCTATAGTTGGGGGCTGTAGGTGCGCGGAGTGGCTGGTGTACGGGTAGGCATGCCCCCTGTTCAATGTGATGCGTGCTTTCAAGTGTAAATCTAGAGAGGAAGGACATCTTACTTCACTAGTAGTGGTACAGTATAAAGACTGTAGAATGTATCTCTGTGGCTAGTGTGTCAACGTTTGGCATTGTGGTGGGCAAAGAGAAGGAAGATTACCATGTACCTCTTGGATTATCGGGGTGACTGCCTGCTGAGCAATGTGTTTGACTATATGTACATTCTCGTTTCCATGGGGATCTTTCATTGTTGGGATCACGCCCATGCACATTGGACAACATTGCGTGAGCTTTGGTCTACCATTCAAGTGGCAGAGCATTGTGGTTACCCTGGTGATTCCTTGTTTATTGTTTGTGCGCGCACGTGCAAAGGCCACCCTTGCGTAAGGCTCGGTCAAACGTACACAGTGGCAGACATGTTGCCGTGGTGAGCCACCTGTCTAGAGGGGACCCTTGTGTAAAGTTAAAGGTAAATGTGAGCGGTGTAGTGCCCAAGCTGGGTCTAAGTGTAGGTAGCTCGTGAGCCAAAAAGTATAGTGTCTTATCATTATAGGACATTTGTGTGTGTATGTATAGTGCTACAGTGTAGCTAGTACTGGATCTGTTGTATTGCAAGTGTGTTGCTTATGTCAAACAGAAGAGAGACGGGGTGTGATATATGACCTATGTAGATGGCACCAGAGGAGTGAACAATCAGTAGGTTGTGATGTCACTGGTCATTGTCTGTCAACTGGCTATGTCATTGATTGGTTGGTGTGTGGCTCGTCTTTGATCTCTTATCTATCAAAGTAGGACAGTTTGTTTGTTTGTTTATTCATTTGTTAAGCGCACCAGACTCGTAAGTAAAAGGGCGCAATGACAAGGAAATGCAAGGCTTACATGATTACGTATACACAGGTTACAGACAGGATATATACAATATGAACAATAGGACTGTGGCAAGTTCGCATGATTACGGGATATATACAATATGAACAATAGGACTGAAGCAATATTGCATGATTACAGGATATATACAATATGAACAATAGGGCTGAAGCAATATTGCATGATTACGGGATATATACAATATGAACAATAGGACTGAAGCAATATTGCATGATTACAGGATATATACAATATGAACAATAGGGCTGGAGCAAGGGTGCAAGCACTAGGATATAAAACTTATATGGTTACAAATGCATGGGCTGCAGAATTTACATAAAGAAAGAGTATAGCAAGATATACTGTTTCTTGATTGCAGGATAGTGTCCTCAGGGAGAGGGTGATGGGGAGCTAAGGATTGGTGGCAGTGATATGCTTTATTAAGTTTTTCCTGAAAAGTGGATATGGTTGGTCAGCTCTCAACTCCTGGGGCAGTGAGTTCCAGCTTCTGGCTGCCTTAACAGTGAAGCTGTTGCCCCCGATGGTAGTAAGTTTGTATTTGGGGATATTTAGGCAGTTAGTGTTCCCCGTTCTAGTGGGTCTGAGAGAAGTTCTTCTCTGAATTTTGTCTATAAGGTAACTGGGGGCCGCGTTGTTCAAGGCTTTGTGTGTCAGAGAGAGTGTTTTTAGAAGTATTTTATTGGATGTGGAGAGCCATTTGTGTTGATGTCTCAAGGCAGAGATGTGGGTTTTCTTATTTATGCCAAGGGCTGCTCTTAAGGCATTATTCTGTAGCGTTTGGAGCTTATTAGTGGTGGATTTGTTAGCCCCAATGTAGAGGGCATTGCAATAGTCGATTCTAGAGAGTATAAGAGCTCTAGCCAGGATCAGACAGCTATAGTCAGAGAGGAACGGTTTACCAGCTCTAAGAAGTTTGCATGTGTAAGCCGTAGACGAGGTAAGGGATTTGACCTGTTTGTCAAAGGATAGTGTGGAGTCCAAGTAGAATCCCAAGGTTTTTACTTCCTTGGAGACTTTAATGGTGTTGCCGTCAATATTGAAAGATGAGCATTCTTGACTTAGTTTTTTAATATTGGCCTGCGAACCCAGTATTATTAGTTCAGTCTTATCATCGTTCAAGCATAGGCCGTGTGTGGCCATCCATGCTTGGATGATAAGGAAAACTTTGTTCACTAGGCCCGTGTCTGTACCGTAATCCCCAGAAAGTGGTAGGAGAATCTGAGTATCATCTGCATAGTTAGTGTAGGTGACACCCAGCTGGTCCAGATCGTCGAACAGTGGCTTAGTGAAGATGTTGTAGAGGGTGGGCGAGACGCAGGATCCTTGCGGAATGCCGCATAGGATGGGTGTGGGCTCGGCAGATGCTGAGGAGGAGAAGACTCTCATGGTCCTCTCACTCAAGAAGGACTCGATCCACTTGATAGCGTCCGTGGAGAAGTGAGCTGCGGAGTCAAGGTGCCGACATAGGACCTTGTGGTTGACCAGGTCGAATGCAGCGGAGAGGTCGAGTAGGAGCAGGAGTACTGTCCTTCCTTTGTCTCTCAGCTCGTCTATCTGGCACTTAAGGTCAATTAAGGCAGTCTCAGTTCCGTGCAGTGGACGGAAGCCAGATTGTCTGTTGCCCAGGAGTTTGTGCAATTCTAAATGCTTCTGAATTTGAATGTAGGCGGCTTTATCCAGTATTTTTAGTAAAAATGGGACCGTGGTAATAGGTCGGTAGTTTGTAGGAATGAGGGGATCAAGTGTCTGTTTCTTGAGGAGTGGTAGCACCCAGGATTGCTTGAGGTTGGCAGGTATAGTACCTGTAGCAAAAGAGGCATTTATCAGTTTGGTTATAAATGGGGAGAGTTCTCTAGCAGCGTCTTTTATTAGCTGTGCAGGGCAGATATCCCCTTTACAGTTTGAGGGCTTTAACGATAGGATAATTTTTTCTACCTCTAGGATGGACATTTTAGAGAAGTGGAATGTGGCATTATGTGCCGGTGGTGGCTCATTGGGCAGGAGAGTGTTAGGCGATTGCTGTAGGTTTAGAGCCTTCTTTTTTAGTTGAATTTTATTCTGAAGTGTATCGATTTTATGCGCTAAGGCTTGTTGTATGTCTGTGCACCAGGATTTGTCCTTGGTGCAGACGTCCGGGGTAGCAATAGGGGACTCTAGTTCTTTGAGTATGCAGAAGAGTTCTTTCATGCTTGAGTTTGAGCTAGCAATGCGTTGGTCGTATGAGTCGCGTTTTGCTTGGCAGATTTCCGTTTTGTAAAGTGAGGAAAGTGCAGTTAATTTGGCTTTATTCTCACTAGAGGGGCATAGTCTCCAGTTTGTTTCACTTTTGTTCTTTAAGGTGCGAAGGTCTTTGAGTTGTGGGGTGAACCACTTGTTTAGGTGGGCTATGGGTTTGCTCGGTCTGAGTTTGATAGGAGCAATTTTATCAAAAGTGGTAAGCATAATATTGTTAAATTCCTGAACTAGGCTGCTGGGGTCGAGATTATCAGACAGTGCGTTGAGAGTAGGCAGTATGGCGGGGATGATTTTTTCTACCGTGATACTTTTATTACTTCTGGTTGGGCATGGTGGCGCTGGTGGTCGGGCCAGTGGAGTGGGTCTGACGGTGGATAAGAGAAAGGTGATCAGAGAATGGTCTGTCCAAGCTAAAGGCAGGATGGAAGTGATAGTGGCAGAGCAGTTAAGGTCCGCTACCCAGTCCAATATTCTCCCTTTAAGGTGGGTGGGTGTAGAGACTTTTTGAGTAAGGCCTAGTGCTTTGATCGTATTAGCTATTTCTGTGGCATTTTTGTCTGTTTGGTCGTTGAATCCTAAGTTGAAATCGCCTAATATAAGTAGTTGGGTGGAGGGTTTCAAGTTGTTCATAATTATATTATGCAAGTCTTCCTCGAAGGTACCAAGAGGGCCGGGTGGTCTGTATATAAGGTGTATGGTAATAGATTGTGACTCGTTTATCTGCATTTTGGCAGTGAGGGTTTCGCATGATTGTAGAGGCTGGGTGGGGGCTAGTCTGAGACTAAGAACCGTTTTAGAGATGATAGCGATGCCGCCTCCTCGTGTATTATCACGGTCTTGTCTGATAATGGTGTAGTCGTCAGGGACAGCTAACATGAGGGTAGGTCCTGCTGCATTATGGAGCCACGTTTCCGTGATTGCGAGAAAATCCAGGTTCCCTTCCGTGATTAAGTCGGCAATATCCATAGCGTGAGCGACTAGTGATCTAGCATTAAGGAGCGCTCCCTTGAGAGGGGGGTCGTCGGGAGTTTTGTTAGCTCTGATGGGTTTGTCTATGGTGGTGCAAACTTTAGGATGGAGGTTATTAAGCTGGAGGGTGTTCACATTCAAGGTAGATGTTTGAGTAGGCCATTTGGACTGGCTAGGCATTCGTGAGCTAGGTTTGTAATTGGTTTTGAGGTTGGAGGCCGGAAGGGCTCTTCTCAATGGTTCATGTAATTTGGCTAGTCTTGCGCGGAGTCTGTTGTTTCTATTGGACGTGGTACAAGGTAGGGAGGCATAAAGTTTTGTTTCTTGGGCCTTGCAGAATGTGGAGAGCTTGGGTTGCATAGCGTTAGTAGTGAGTTGGCTTAAGTTTGAAGTAGGTATTGGTGACTGAATAATGTGGTCGTGACTGCTGAGGACCGATTGTGTGACTGTAGCCATAATACAGAAGGCTAATGCTAGGTGTGGCATCCTTCCAGTTCCAATGGCAGGAGAGTGCTGTCTAATGGCGACCATAGGGCGCAACACAGGGCTCAGCATAGGTTAAATGTGGTCTAATGGCGACCATAGGGCACAACACAGGGCTCAGCATAGGTTAAATGTGGTCTAATGGCGACCATAGGGCACAACACAGGGCTCAGCATGGGTCAGGTGAGGTCTAGTGGGGACCACAGGGCACAACGCAGGGCTCAGCATAGGTTAAATGTGGTCTAATGGTGACCATAGGGCGCAACACAGGGTTCAGCGTAGGTTAAATGTGGTCTAATGGCGACCATAGGGCACAACACAGGGCTCAGCATAGGTTAAATGTGGTCTAATGGCGACCATAGGGCGCAACACAGGGTTCAGCGTAGGTTAAATGTGGTCTAATGGCGACCATAGGGCACAACAAAGGGCTCAGCATGGGTCAGGTGAGGTCTAGTGGGGACCACAGTATCACCTCATTGAGCCCATTAATGTTAGTCTGTAATCTATATATCCACCATGTCTCTCTGCATGTGAGTGTGTTTTTCATGTTGGTATTTGTTTGTACTATGTCAATCACCCACAGCACTAGAGCACCCGGTCCATGTTGTAACTCAGTATAGTGTGCGACGAGTGGCGCTGTCTGTACTTTGCGCCTAATTCTTGAGGGAGAAACAGCACCTATACAGGTCTTGGGCTTCTGGGTGCTCATGCTGGAGAACCCTGCTGTTTTCTGTACGCCCTGGTGGAAGGGCAGCTGCTTTTCATCAGCGAAACACTGATGGGGTTCACTCAAGAGAGGATCTTGCTGATACATGCGCGTGACGATTACCAGCCCGAAGCAGATATTCTAGGCCTCCTGGGGGCTGAGCGGGACACAAAATGAGGGGAAACAACACACATATGGCACTCGGTCTTCTGGGTGCCTATGCTGGAGAACCCTGCTGTTGTCTGATTCTCTGTGTGATGCCGTAACCCATTCGAGGTGAGAGGAATGGATGGGGAGCTGCACGCAACAAGGAGCTCAATCAACAAGATTCACTGTACACCCTGGTGGAAGGGCGGTGGCATTCATCAGCGTAGCACTGAATGGGTGCACCCGAGATAGCCTTGCTGACACTGGAATATGAAGAATAACAGTCCAATGCAGATATTTTAGGCTCTCTGGGGCTGACACACTATTCCTGCTTGCGTGCAGATTTGCTGACATAGCAGGAAGCCTAGCCAGAGGATGGGCACACACCACAAACAAACCAAAATGGAGTGATTCACACATGCTAGCCCACCACCACCTAATACGCCCACCCCAGCAGGCACAAAAGCAAGTTGTGTTGGCTTGTGCCCCCATGCAACGTAGTGGATCGGGACAGGTAGTTCTGAAAGCAATCGCCTCCCTGCACACCTCCTTGGATAATAATGTGGGTGAGGTGAGAATAGATGTATCATTACTGCACCAAGATCTCCGTAATCTCTCAGACACAGTGGGGGAACACAGACAGAATATTGTGGAAATGGTCACATTAACATCAGCATTACAGTCCCAGATGAAAGATCTCCAAGATCACAAACCTGGAGGAGAGGGTAGAGGACGCAAAAAACAGAGCCAGAAAAACAACATTGGGATTAAAGTACTGCGGGAGGGTGAGGAGGGGGATGACCCCACAAATAATGTAGAGAACACGCTATAGCAATCAGTGGGGCCTGGGAAGCTGTTGCATGGCTATGCCGTGGAGAGGGTGCATAGGGACCTGACTAGGAGTCCCCCGCCAGATGACCTGCCTCACTCTATTATTGCTTAAATAATAAACTAGAAAGACAAAGAACTGATCCTTCGTCATACATAGGAGGGGGCCACATCCAAGGAGAGCATATCAAAGTGTTAAATCCATATTGAGAGGGGCATAAATGCAATAAATGCTCTTATTTCCAGCCAAACTCAGAGTGCTTCATGGTGGTAAGCCCCTTTTTATCAACTCTCAGAGGACGCTTCAATGTGGATACAGCAACAAGGTCTGCATGACAACTTGGAGATGGAATCTGAGGACCTCGATGGAAGAGGACCCCGGTTGAGGAACTGGCGTGTCAAACCGCAGGGAACTGCACACAATGTCAATGCTTTGTCCTCCTTGAATAGGAGAGTAGAAGGGACACTAGATCCACGACTGCTAAGGAGGCATCTTATCATCCCGGAGCAGGATGAAGTGAGGATGGAACTAGATGCCTTGGGACCCCTGAGAACGTGTAATTGCAAACACAGGAAGTGGGAGGGCTTTATATGGAATTATTGGGTGGTTACACTAATCGTGAGAGCATGGGTCTTGACAGGATTCTACTAGCAAGCGAATTAAGACGCGCCCAATAGGTGGTTTCCATAGAGGCAACAGTCACGCTGGACAGCTTTTGCAGGCTTGTAGCTTGGGAGGTGGCCCTTTTTATTGACACTTCTGTAGGGAATTAGTACTACGCATGAACTATATAGCATTGGGATTCTTGGTTGGCCGTTTGCTATGGAGAACAGGTTTTGTATTCATGGTTTGGTTACTTAGTTTGGGGTTAGAGATACACTGTTACTTAATGAGTGGGGAATATCCCGGGCGAGGTGGAACTGAAATGAAGGAGGCGCGGGTTTCAGGGATCCACATGTACCTGCAGACCTTGATGTTTTTTCACCTGGGATTGCTGTCTGTAATTGATGAGTTGCATATACATGTTGGCGGGAGGGAGACTTGTCCTATAACACGCAGAGTAAAAGCGTATAAAAAAAGTGGATAAAGCGTTCATACAAGAGACACATTTGACCTCTGAGAAACTCACCAAGAAGTGGGGTGCACAAGATATGGTGCATCATACTCCACGTACACTTGTGGGGTATTGATATGTGTGGCAGACGGGGTCCCTTTGTGTATCACTAACACACTTGTGAACCCTAAAGGGAGGCATGTAATAGTGAAAGGTAGTTTGGAAGGGAAGGAAGTGTTCCTTATAAACCCATATGTGCCTAATGTTGATATGGGGGAATTTTACCCCACTCTATTGCTAACTATCGACATGCAATGCGGATATGGGACAGCGACTCTAACTGCAAGCTAGATCCCATGATGGATAGATTAATGATCATGGAAAATATATCTAGGACGTCTTGAACATTGAAAGATAGCCTACCTAACTGGAGAAAGGTGAGCTGAACACCCTGACACAGCTGGTTACTCCTATTCGCACCATCATTGGTTATACACGAGGATAGATCACTTTTTTATTGGAGGTGAATATGCTTATATGTGTAAGGGGTCAAGATATTTGGGAAGAACATTGTCTGGTCATTCATGCTTTCAAATGGGACTTTGCTTACTGGAACAAAGGGACAAATTCCCCACATGGAGGATGTTAGTGAAATGGGTGACCAACCCTACATACAGGCACAAGCTGGGGGTGCAAATCTCAGACTACTTTGAGTTGAATCAGTAGATAATTCAAGGATTGATTGGAATGCCTTCAAGCACTTGGTGAGTGGCATGCGTACATCATCCACACAAGGGGTGAGATCTTCCTTGAGAAGCTCATTGGCAAGGACTGAAAGGGAAAAAGAGCTGCAGGAATTGATGATGCATTGCATAATACACTGAGAAGTGCTAGGAAACCATGACTACAATACATATGGCAGTATTCTACATATAGTGGGAGATAAGGAGGGTCGGCCTCTGGCATGGTTGGTTAAAGTTGAACGGGACAGAAACACAATTTTTACGATCTGCAATACGGAAGGTAAGGCCTTAATCTGCTAGCCAAATTAAGTGCTCCAATGGGCTCGGCAGTTGATTCCCAGTAAGTGCCACTCAAATATGGAATGGATTACCAAAGGCAATCAGCCTTCAAAGTAACTATCCAATATTTAGATAATCTCAGCATATTCCTAGGAGAGTCAATGAATCTGTCAACTGTCCTGTCAAACTTTTTTTTGTCATCCTTGTTTACATGTATGTGCCCTGATGCCTGCGGGCTTCGGTGAAATATAAATAAAATAAATAAATAAATACATACATAAATAAGGAGGTGTTCTACCAAACAGCCATTAATGACCTGTTTCAGTGTTATTACAAGCAATTGTATAAGGAAAGAATGCTGTCTATGGAATTAAGATATTCAACACGTTAACATTGATAGACATACCACGAGCGAGCCCAGACTTGTCCACTGGAATGGACGAAATGGATGAACCCATAACACAGAGGGAAATAAAGAGGATTATCTAGAACATGCCGATGGGTAATATGATGGTCAGAAATGAAAGCCGGACTCAAATGTTTTTGGTTTCAGACTTTTGTTAACATGAAAGGGTTGGGAAATGCCTCTCTGGCCCTGCTCTAAGAGAAATGTCCTACCTAAAACCAAAAACTAAGATTCTGGGCCTCATTACGACTCAGGCGGTAAGGGTTTCACGGCGGCGTAAACAGCGCCGACCCTTACCGCCTGAGTACGAGGTCCCTTAGCGCCATGGCGGATTTAACACCTGCTTTTAGCAGGTGTTAAAATCCATGGCGCTAAGGGACCATGGAGTTAATTACGCCACCGTAATTTACGGTGGCGTAATTAACGCCTTCCCCACTCCCATTATGCCCTATGGGGCAAAAATGGGAATGGGGAGGGGTAAATGGGGATTGGGGACTTACCGCCCCGCCAACCTCAGAATGGGGCGGTAAGTCCGCCAACCACCATGGCGTAAACGTAGTTTACGCCATGGTGGTAAAGTCACGGCCTAGGCGGTAACTTACCACCTGGGTCGTAATGAGGCCCTCTGTCTTTGGCAGGATGTCAGAAATCAAAACCTCCCTTGTGTCCAAACGTTTTATCCTGAACCTCACACTACAGACAAAATAATAAGATGAGAAGGGAAATGTCTTTAACTTGGCATTGGAAAAAGTGTTCATAAATGAAAATATAACAGTTCCAACACAAAGGCTCTCTAAGGTAACAGGACCTTGGTTCTGGAAGGTGGTTCCCTTCGCCCTGAATTCTTTAATGTGATGGCAATGTCTCTTGATCTAACAGTGCTTGGTGTCTTTCCTTGGTTCACAACAATCCTGTCGGGTACAAAGCTGTTTGGCTTTGTAATTTACTTCATTACAAAGGTAAATCAAACACTGTCCTTTCTTAGGATTTCTCTGTAGGCTTGCAGTTGCCTGGTATACTCTCTTACCAGGACTACTCATGCACTTCCAACTGCCTTATGTACTCGCCTGCCAGGAATTTGTATGCACTTTCTACTGCCTATTTTACTCACCTGCCAGGTTTTCTTATTTCCATACATATGTAATTGTTCCTCTTTACATTCCCAATGATCTATATTTATTTCTCAGTTCGTTATATCTTGATGTTTCAATGGTCACTTTCAGTATTCCCCATATCGTCATTCTATGCACGCATACATTGATAGGCGTTGTCTTTGTATTCTATCTTTTTGACTTATAAACAATCTTCTTATCGTTTCTGTCTCTGTGGCTTTACAAAGTTCAAATTGTGTTTGCTGGGGTCGCCGAAAGTCCCTGTGGGGTCCCCATTTCGCGTGGGCTGACCCACCTCTCTGTGTGGCATCTTCGGTTCTGTTCACGCTTACACAGCATAGCTTTGCCGCTCACCTTCCACTCTGGGCTTCCTTACCGTCTCCCTGTCCTCTCTTGCCTCCGGGTCCTGGTGAGGGTAACGCTGCTTCCTCCAGCTGCCGAATGCCCAGGAATCATCCTGGAATAATCTTGCTTATGCAACGATACTTCCCCTCTTTGCTGGTGAGCCCATCTATTCCGCCACTCTGGCTCGTGTCTCCAGCTGCCACATGCCTCCAAGGGATATACAACATCTTCTCCTGTAGCTCTTGAGCTCTCTGAACTTCCATTTGTAAACGTCCCACACCCAGGAGCTTTCACAAAACAACTAGCACGCTCATTGAGCTTGAGGCTCCTTCTGCTTGCACCATTTCCTTCATCCTCCTGGTCTCAGTACTTAGTTGGTTGTGGGAATTGGAGTCCATTGATTTCTACTGATGCATAGTATTTGAAGAATCTCTGTCAATGATTCCAAATGAAAATTGAGTTCTAAATGAAGGAGAATTAGAAAAAGAAAACATTTTCTTGGAGCTTTTACTTTTAGACCATGGATGGGATTTTGGCCTAAAGGGTGTTGGCAAAAGGTTTCTACACTTTTCCTACAGGTGGCAACATATGCATAGCAATAGGTTATTAGGGTATACGTATCATAACATAACAGGTGTATTTGTAGAGTGCATGCTCACCTCCAGAGGGGCATCTTGGCGCTATTGGCATATAACAGATGTTCATTGTTACCCGACTTAATCATACTCATTTTATCAATCTCTGAAGCATGAAGGGCTGAGTGGACCTGCAGAGATTCGAACGTGTGACCATGAGGCACAACACAGGCCCCTGTAGTGGATGCATTAGTCCACTGAGCCACAGACCAGCCTGTTAGGTAGGTGGTCTACTGTATACAATCTCATATGGGGAGAGCCCTGTGGAGTATTGTTGATGCTTCCTAATGGTAAAACATTAACAGGCTCTCTGCCTTCTCTACAAAATGGAATAGGAGAACGGACTTGGGAGAATTATTTTGTGAAACTTTTTTTACCTCCAAACAATGAGGCGCAGGAAAACAGGAGCCCATATTCTCCATGGATACATTTGGACAATAAAGCCAACATATTCGACTTAATAAAGAAACTAAGAGTCTCCCGTGCTCCGGGCCCAAATGCTATAACCAATTTCGATCTGAAAACTCATCCGGAAGCCTGGGCCCGATTGCTAAGTAAGATCTTTGGCCGCTGTGCAGATTCAAAAACCATTCCGCCTTCTTGGAACACAGCAAATGTAGTCCCTATCTATAAAAAAGGCAACAAGGCTGATCCAGCTAACTATCGCCCGATCACCCTCTTAGATCTGATAGGTAAAGTATTTGGATCCTTACTTCTTCACCATTTTACATCTTGGGCAACCAACGCCCCCTGTCAAGACCATCTTCAGACAGGGTTCAAAAAGAATATGGGCACGAATGCTAACATCCTCATTTTGAGCACTCTAAAAAAAAGGTCTTAGAAGGCAGGCCTCAAATATTTGTAGCCTTCATTGATCTTACCCAGGCCTTCGACCGAGTGCATAGATCTAGACTATGGTAGAAACGGACATCTTGGAAGTGCCCAAACAACATTCTGGAGCCAATAAGAACCCTATATTCTAATAACACAATGCAAGTCCACTTAAACCAGAAAGGGACCCTTTCGGCGGAGATTACGACAGCGAGAGGTGTGAAACAGGGCTGTCCTCTGGCCCCAGCATTGTTTTGGACTTATCTAGGAGACTTCGAAGAATTCCCTCCAAAAATTGGCAGAGAAAAGATCAGTTGCTTACTCTACGCCGGCGACCTGATCCTTTTGGATCACACAATCACACACCAATAGGCCTGCAGCGCCAATTGAACAATCTACAGTGATACATGGCAGAGGACAATTTGGACATTAATGAAGGAAAAATCAAAATGATGATAATCTATAAAACAATCACGAAAAAGGAAAAGACCAACCTTCGTCTTGGTACAGCCATAGTCGAAAGAGTAAGCGACTTCAAATATCTCGGGGTAACCCTAGACAGCTCTGGGAAAGAAAAAGCTATGCAAAGAGTCCTCTACGATAAAACAAAAAATCTTGCTGCACAGGGGAAAGCAATCAACATCAAATATGGCCATCTCTCGACGATTCCGGTCCACAAATTCTACGAAAAGAAGGTGATACCGGTTCTAACTTACGGTGTAGATGCTATGCCTAATCTCCCCTCCAATCTTTGGCCAAAGCTGGAAGCGGAATTCTGGAGAACAGTGCAAGTCAACTCCAGTAGCATCGATCAGACGCGAACTTAGCCTTACATCGCTAAAGACTTCAGTAAATTGTAACAGCTTAATGCTGTATAGGAAATGCAGACTAATAGACACCCCGTATGTCTATAAACTGATAAATCAAGAACTGCCATCCTCTAACTGTGCCATGCTGACCAGATGGAAGATAGAGAATGTGGCCCTCGTTGCTGCTGTAGAGAGCTGCGAAGAGAAACTTATAAACAATCCATTAAAATTTCGCAAAAAGATAAGAGAACTGGACTGGATATCAACATTAGAAACTGCTAACAAAAACAGGCTCACAAGACATCTTCCACAGAACCTCAAAAAATGGGAAGCTCTTCAGAACTACATTAAACTATTTCCAAACAGAATGGCACGCAACATCTTTATGAGAATTTGGTTGAATGTGTTGGAAATGAAAGAAATACTGGCCATTAGAGGTCTATCAGCTACAAACATCTGCCGCTTCTGCAACCCCTCCTCAGCCAAAGAAACAATTCGCCACCTTCTTCTGGTATCTCCAGCGACACAAGGAATTCACTTCAAATACCTGCATGGCACCTCATCCGAGATTTCTCTTAAGGATGAGGATCTTTGTTGGCAAAAACTGATAGGAGGGGATAGAACATCATGGCTATTGGCCACGGTTAACATTATGCAGCTTATTGTTAAAGAGATGATCCCATCAATATCTGTGATACCGTAGCTCTATGGACCAGTAGTTCTTACTATATACAGATGTAACTAGCAGAGACATTCTAAGACTTTACAAGCTGCAGTTTATCAAACAGACTCTTGGAATTTGTTTTGGAAATACAAATTGTTTACTTTTCGCTTTCTTCTATTGTAGAAATCTTTTTTAGATTATATACAAATAAATTATTTTTAAAAATGGTAAAAAGGGTCCATTGTGTCACGACATTGCAGTTTTTGCCATCGGCTTCAACTAGTTTCTTTAGGATGTGTTTTAAAGTCTTATTGAACTGTTCCACTAAGCCATCAGTTTGAGGGTGATAGATAGAAGTTTGAAGTGTTTTAATCTGAAGAATTTCCTTTACTTCTGACATACATTTACTCATAAAGGTAGATCCTTGGTCTGTCAAGACCTCTTTGGATAACCCAACTTTTGAAAAACAATGGAATTAATTGTTTGAGAATTTGTTGTGTCATGTTATTCCGTAAAGGAAACGCTTCAGGATAATGGGTTGCATAATCTAATATCACCAGTATGTATTGGCTTTCCAATTTTGAGGGCTCAAGGGTCCAACTATATCCATGCCTATGCGCGAAAAAGATATACCAATGATTGGCAAAGGCTGTAATGGAGCTGGTGGGGGAATCTGTAAACTAGTCTTCTGACATAGGGAGCAAGTGAGTACAAACCTTTTCACATCTGCATAGATCCGGCACCAATAGAATTGGTTCAGAATCTGTGCTTGAGTCTTGGTTGTTCCAAGATGGCCTACTTGTCAGGTGGGTATGGGCATTTTCCAATACAATTTTTTGATGACTTTTAGGCACCATTATTTGTGATCTAGGGGTACCATCTGGCCCACAGTCTCCCCTGTATAACAGTCCATTTTTTAGGAAGAAAAATGATCGCCCCTTTTTCCTACCCTCCTCTTTGGGTAAAACCTGAAGGAAAGGTTCAGCAAGTAAGGGATATTTCCTTTGGTCAAAGGCTAGGTCTGGAATAACTTTGGCTTCTTCTCCTGATACTTGAGGTAGGACTGCCTGTGGTGTAATGTGAGAATCTATGGGCCTCATTACGAGTATGGAGGTAGCCATGCCACTTTTAGCGGCATGGCTACCCCCATACCAGGTACCGGGTCCGGGTTCCTGGAATAGGGAATTACCGGGCCATTCTGACCTTGGTGGGCCTGGTAATTCCCTTTCCCGGTACCCAGACCCGGTACATCCCCATTCCCATTTGAGCCCCTACAGGGCTCAATGGGAATAGGGAGGATGCTAACAACGGGCCCGTTAATGACGGGCCCGTTGTTAGCATCCTGGTCTGCTAGCGGGTCCCGCTAAGGACGCCTGGTTTTACTAGACATCCTTAGCGGGACCCGCGAGCAGACCTCGTAATGAGGCGGTAGGGGGTTAACGACGCCGGCAGCTCTACTGGAGCCGTTAACCCTCTACTGCCTGGGTCATAATGAGGCCCTATGTCTGCCTCTCCAAACCCCTTGGTTCCTCTTTCTGTCTTGTTAGAGCTGTTAACTCCCTGGGCTTAGGAAACAGAGCCTTTTCAGGTTCCCCTGGCTATTCCCTCCCCCACCTCCACTTGATATGTCCATTTTCCATTATTTTGCATCAATATTTTGATGTCACCTCTATAGTCAGGGTCTTTAGCACCTGCCAAGACATCCAGTCCATGTTGCCAGGCTAAACCTGACTTAGAGGCAAGTCTAATGTTTGTTCTCGGTGGGGGAATGAGGACTAAGTCTGTGGGTATTAAAACCTGGTCTCCAGTTTGGATCATTTCTCCCCTATTACTGCACAAGTCAAATCTGATAGAGTGTTATATGGCAATTGATGGATCAGAAGCTTGGTTGCTGAGTTTCTCAAACCTAAGGCTTCCCCAGTTTGTGAACTGTGTACGATCGCACTGCTGACACCATATATGAGGGGTCAGAAATGAAAGCCAGACACAAAGTTGTCATATTTTTAGTTAAAGACTTTTATTAACATTAACAGGTTGGGAAAATGCCTCTTTGATCCTGCTCTAAGAGGAATTTCCCTACATAAAACCGTAAACTAAGGATCATTTTAAATCCTTATTGTTTCAATTGAGTGTAACCGAAACTATATTAGTGAAAATCCAGATTTAGTGAAAAAGTTTCTTTATCAGATGGACTGGATTCAACAAAGTGAAAGATGTAAGAGTTATATATATCTCCATTATACTAATTTGGAAGGGAAACCAGTCAATAGGTTACTGGAGTACATGGCTGAATTCCCTCATGTAAAAAGGAGATTATGTTTTTAAAGAATTAGGTTAAACTTGGTAGAAACTAATGAGATTCTGGGTCTCAGACAAAAAACTCCCAAAAGACAAACAATCAGCTTTATTTATTTTTTAAAAAGAAAAGGAAAACCTACATATACCAACTCTTAGAGGGGGTGTCCCAGCCTCAAAATAAATGCCAAGGGTCTTGTCTGGATGTTCGAAGTCCAATGTCCTATGTGCACAAACCTCACTCTGCCCCTTACATCTAAAACATAAGTAAACTAACAGAAACGAGTAGAGGTTGGTCTAGAAGAATGACTCCCTTCTTCTGGCTGGACATCTTGGACGGGGTTGGTTCTCCTTGGGCTACGTGGATGACTCCTTCCAGCAGGCAGAGATATTTCTCTCTGGAGGTACTCAATGTTCTAGATTGCACAGATAACACCAAAGATGGTTTGTAATCCTTTCTGTAGGATTGTACACTTAACAAAACAAAGTTCCTTTCCCAATACCAGGTGGAATGCCTCCCTACCCCTGGTCGTTCTCGAGATTGCCAAAAATTCACAATACAAAGTTCTCAATGCCAGGGGGAATGTCTCCATTCCCTTGACCTTTCTCAAACTCTTAACACAGTTCGCAGTGCCAGGGGAGTGACTCCCTTCCCCTGGGCTTTCCATCCCAATTGTAAAGCCTCTCGTAAGTCCCAGACCTCTCTCTCTCTTTCTTCTTGGGCCAACATGGTTCACTTCTTTGCCAAGTATAATCCTTAGGAACAGTCTCTTGAAGGTCACACACCTCTACTTCTATCTCTTTCTGCGTTGCACAACTTGGTTCACTTCTCTGCCAAGTATAGTCCTTAGGAACAGTCTCTTGAAGGTCACACACCTCTGCTTCTATCTCTTTCTGCATTGCACAACTTTGTTCACTTCCCTGCCAAGTGTGGTCCTTAGTAACTTGCTCTTTGGTTTCCCTTCTTCTCATGGGATTGGGTCCCAGACTTCTCTTCTTCATGTTCAGGTACTTGGAGCCCTTTTCTCCCAAGTACCACCATGAGGAAGATGACTAATGTGGTTCTTGTATAGTGGGTCCCAGACCCCTCTTCTTTGCGTGTGGATACTTCGAACCCTCTTCTCCCAATTACCACTACAAGGAAGATGACATATGTTGTTCTCACATAGTGGTGGTTCCAAGACCCCTCTTCTTTGCCTTCAGATACTTGGGGCCCTTTCCTCCCAAGTACTACTACAAGGAAGATGACTTTTGTTGCTTTCATTTGGAGGATCCCAGACCTTTAAGCTTATCTGTTTGGGAGATAGACTTGTTTCACTTCGCTACAAGTTTCTGTGCACCTTCTTAGTTTCCCACCAGCCAGCGTGAGTGCTCCCCTAGCTAACCTTGCAGTGGGCTCTGGCCCACCCGGAACACTACCTCTCGGCAGCACGGTCTTCAATTCATGTGCTTCCCAGGCTTCAGGAACAACATGAGGTCTTAATCCAATAGGTATACTGTGTCGCAGATGATCTCCTGTGGGGATTTTTAAGCATCCGGGCACGGTTGCGCTCTGTGGCCCTTTCTGTGGTCTTGCATGAGGGGCTTGCGGCTTGTGCTGTGGTAAGGTGAGACTGTGAGCTGTCGCCAGCTCATTTAGTGCCCTGCTTGCCTCTGGCATGACACAGGCTCACCCCTTGGCAATGAACTGTGGTGAGAACCTGCCTAGTGTGGCTCTCTGACGATAGGGCTTCGGTTTGTTGTTTTCGGAACTGGAGGCCGGCGGCTGCCTGTTGAACCTGGGCAAGGTGTGTTTGCTTGGCTTTGCTTGGTACTGATGAAAGGGTGCTAGTGAGGGAGCCTGAGCATTGCACATTGTTTTTAATTTGTAGGTGATTCCTGCATTGCCAAGTGCCTTATTGGTGGCACTCTTCACATACTACTAGTCTTTGCTATCGTGAGCGCTTGGACTTCTGTTAAAGGTGCAATTAAATGTCAGTGTGGCTGACCTTACGGCTATTCTATTTTCCTTACAGACGCAGTCCTGCTGTAGTCCCGCTGGGAAATACTGATTTCTTTTTTTTTATGGTGTCTATACCTTTAAGGAAGCCTGTCTGCTGAGGTTCTTTAATTGTATTCATCTTGGTTTATTTTCTCTATTAATGAAGGGATATGCCTCGAAGTGGTAACAGCCCGCCGTCCAAATTCAGGGCCTGAGTGGAGCGAGGGTACATTAACAAGGGTAGCGGGCCATTACCCACAGGGTGGGCCCAGCCCCCGAGGGACATATCGCAATTAGCACCTGTGTAGCTCACTGCTAATGATTTTCTTTTATTTTGAATGACTCAACTAAAAACCTACGTTTTCCTTGCGGCCGATGCTGTGCTGCTTTCAAACTAGGAAGTCTGTCTTCAATGTTGATGACTGGCACTATCAACATTGAAGAGGGGACTGCCTGGATGAAGACAGCGCAGTAAGTAAAAGGTACGTTTTTCTTTCATTTTTTCGAAAGAAAAGAAAACCATTAGCACCCATGCAGTGACCTACGCAAGTGTTAATGGGAAGGGGGAGCGCCTGACACTTATGAAAGTGCTTGGAACGTAGACTTACCTTTGTGAATATAACCTGCGTTCCGAGCATTTTCAATGGCTCTGGGCGTCTCCCAGGGTGCTACTGATATTGAAGGCATCATAAATAAGCTGAAACCATCGAGGGCACCTGGTCCCTATGGGCTAGCCAATGTGATCATAAAGGACAATCCCTGGTTACGGGCGAATATTCTGTATATTATATTTTTGGATATTTTCAGGAACAGGTATACTGCCATCAAGCAGGAGAAAACCTGTACTAATACCAGTTTTTGCTGACAAATTATCGTCCTGTTTCTTTTGGACTCGTTGTCTAAGATCTTTGCTACATGTCTGTTAATTAAACTAAATGTTTGGGTTCGGGAAAGAAATATTTTAAGTCCTCAGGAGACGGGAGTTAGGAAAGTCCTTAGTCCTTTGCATACTATTTGGGCATTAACATCCCTTATTCGGAACACTCTTTAGCATAATGATCAGAAACTTTGCATTTGCTTTGTATATTAAACTCTAGAGCTTTTGTCTCAGTGCAACGTCAAGGAATGTAGAACGAGCCAGAACCATGGGGCAAAAATACGGGTACTTTATATTTTATGAAAACAACTTAATACTAATACTTGTGTTATGATCAGACTTTCTAATGATGGTTTGCTGTCCTCTCAGATTCCTACTAACTGTGGAGTAAAACAGGGGTGCGTTCTTGCCCCCCTTATTATATGATTTTGATGTGTCTGACATGGTATAAGTCCTTGAGAGTTTTAATAAATTCCCCCTCGTGTTTGCTGCACTTCAGTAACCCTGCATTAACATGGTCTTCTTACGCTGATGATACTATTAATTTAGAAAGGACAGCAGCGTGGCTATAGCAAAGTTTGTCAGCCTTGTTGTTGAATAATATCAAAGGGCTCCTGACAGACACCGCAGAGAGCACTTCTGTGAGAGCTCCCCCATCGGCAATAGTGCGTAAACTTTGATCGCGCAGCAGCCGGCTGCCCATTGCTCCCTACTGTTGAGCACGGACACAGAATCCATGCCCGGGACTCCATTAGATGTTTTTTTTCCGAGGCTAAGCTGTTGCGTGTGAGAGAAATCCTCCCTCTGAATTGGTACTATATGTGAAGAGATAGGTGCCATAGCACGCTGACTCTTGGATGCACAGCCACCATTAATAGGTTACCTACGTCACCTTCACCTGTGGCTAGATGTCTGGCCCCATAGCATTCCCTGAACATCCTGACCACACAGTTTTCCCTTCGTCCGGATGAAGGCCCTAGGAAGAAATGGCTCACCTAGCCCCGTTATAGGGCTGAAACACCTGGTGTAGACGCTTTTGTACCAAAAACACAAACACTATCAATGTCAATTGTTTGTGTTCTTAGAAAAGTTGTACGATTGATTTGTTTTAGTTTATCTGTTCACTTTGTGTTTGACGCCTGTCGTATACTTGCAGTAGCGACAGTAGTAATTGCATTAATGTTTGTCTAACTATACTACCCTGTGAATACAGGTTTCTGTTTTATTCTGACCATGCAAATTGTGTTTGCTTATGTGTTTTGTCTTTGATGCGATGTTCATTATGTAAAAATAGAAATTCAAAAATCTTTTCAAATATAAAACTTTTTGGAATTTTCTGAGTGTGATTCTATACACTTATATTTGCTGTCTTGGGAATGAAAATAGAAGGGAGGAGGATACACAGTAAGATTGTTTTTCAACCCATTCATTTTTGTTCTAGTAACTTTAGCCTTGTTGTTGTACTCTAAAGAAAATGGCTTAGAGATGAATATTTATAAAACCAACATTCTGATTATTAGTAGCAATAGAAATCCTGAGGAGAAGTGTGTGTGGAAATTGACTAACAAGTAGTAAAAGGTAAGAGTACTTAGGCGTCATGATTGGTCACTGTCTCGGTAGCTCCATTTAGTAAAAATCGATTTTTCCTAAGATACTTGCAAAATACCAACTTATGAAATCTTTTATTTCTGTGAAAGGCGGGCATTCCATAGCTGGTATGATAAAGTTGTGTGTTTCTAGTATGTGCCATGCATTCTTTATGTCATGGAAGTCCTTCTAGAAAAAGAAACCTCCTGGCTGAAACTCCTTGATGGAACACTTTGGTGTGTTACTTTGGGTTACCAAAATCCCTTGCAAATTAGGTAGTATATTTATTTTAACCCTGTGGAATATAGCTAGGAGCTAGTTTTATTTTAAAATGGTTTCTACGGAGCCTGAAAGCTCTTCCCTGATAAGTTTATTTGCTAAATTAAAAAGAAATTGGTCTAAAACACATGAAGAATGTATTGCCGAGATTGATTGTTTTCATAGGTCTATTGCAATGACTATTAATACACCAATAAATAATGCTTTAGTTCTCAGGAAATTAAAAAATAAAGCGATAGTTTGGGACAGGAGCGAGATGATTGGATATCTATCTGGGAAAAAGAAGTTCCTAGACTATGTAAGGCAGAGGTTTTATTTCCCTAATGCTTTCAGTTATGTGTTGAATTCTCAAACTCGACAATTTGCTGCTTTTTTAATGTGCCTTTGTTTTAATGCTCTTCGAACTATGGATAAGCTTGGAGCATGGGTTAACATGCCACGTTCTCAGGGACTATGCAGATTCTGAAAAAGTGAAATAGAAACTGTGCCACATATATTGACTCAGTGTGAGAAAGTGAGCTCAAATTATTTAAAGGGTTATAATAGGTTTGTGGAGAGTATTGAGAACACTGGGTATGATTATTGCTGGCACACATTTATTCAAGTTCCCCCTTAATTGTTGTTGCAGATGCTTATCATGCCTGGAAAGAATTTGAAAGAATTATTGACTGAGTTTAGGAAGATAAAATAAAAATGTTTATATCATGGTTCTTAATATTTTGGAATTCTTTAATATGTAGTGTAGTAATGAAATGATGTTATATATATAATTTATTTTTGTAGTGGTTTTAGATGCATTGGATAGTATGCAACGTTTGTTTATGTTGACTTGTATGTATTTTATGTGTTCATAATTTGTGTAAAGGTTTTATTGTCTAATCATGTGCATAAATAAATAAAAAATAAAAATAAAATAAATAATTTACCAGACAATGGGGAAGTGGAGAGTGGGATCCCTATTGTATAGCTTTGCTCCTATAGATTCCCCAGATCAAATGGTGACAAATGTTTTAAACATCTCTAAAGTCCAATAGCAAAGTGTAGAACCTCTGTCCCCAGTCAAAGAACATTTCCAGACATAATTTGGGAAAAAGTGTTAATTATTGTTGGAGGCACTGGACTGTATGAGAGGAGATGCAAAGCCATTTAGAATAGAAATTCATAGTTTTCATATATACCCCGCAATCTTTAAATGAGGTCCACTGACCTAAAAATTAATTCTTATGTGCCAAGCAGTCCAGATGATTCAAAACATTCATAAACAACAGTGTGCCAAGCCCTGATTCCCATCTCACATGGATTATGGTCTAGTCTGGGGGGCTTCAGAGACTGATCCTGCCTCAGCCTCCGGGAGATGCCTTCACCTGTACATCTTCCATTCAACACTTGATTCTTCCCCGTGGATTCTCACTGGACCTTTCTGATCTTGTAGAGCCTCCAGTGATAGACAATCACTGAGGTACATGAGCTATGCCCCCAACACACGCAAAGATGCAACCGCGAGGAGCCTCCACGTTTGTACTGGGCCGTCGCATCTGGTATTGGTGTCCGGTTGCAAATCACTCTGACCGTGGGCTCGTGATACGCCTGTTGGAGTCCTTGGAGCTCGTCTAGCACAACCTTCCACTTGACTAACTTCATTTCTGGAAAATCGACTCAGTCTGAAGGGACATTTTGTTAGTGGTATTAACCTCTACCTCATACCAGCCTAGTCCACTTGCAGCTCACCCTAACATTAGCACTGTAGAAAAATTCTATAACACACACTATTACAAGCATCTGTCATAGGCTCCTTCGGGACTTGCGATTCTTTGGCAGCGCCAGACACGTGTTAGGCCATGCCCCTAAATATTTGTTTGTGACTCATTAGGCACCCCCTTTGATTTCTTATCCCACTTTAAGCACTGGTCGGGGCGACTAATCAAAATCCTACCTTTTGGTCTCAAACCACCCCAATAATCTTACAAAGCTCCATACCTACCTAACCTCAGGGTTTAGCCCGGAGACTCCGGGATTTTACGCTCTTCCCCGGGTAAGAGCATGATTCACTGGGTTTTCCGGCATCCTCTCATGTCTCCTCTCACCAGAGGCGTTGCTATAGCCTCTGGTCTTTTGGTCGTAGCCCCGGATAGAATCTCAGGAGCTACAACCAAAAGGCTAGCCAGCCCCGAGTACCCCGAGTCCAAACAGTTCCGACATTAGAATAGCCCCAGATCTTTTCCAGACATAGAAACACCCCTGCCTCTCCCCAACCCTCCTACTCTCCCCCTGTTGCTCCACTGCCCGTGAACACGCAGTTGACTCGCGGCAATGCTTCCATCCTCCTGTGCAGGTGGGGTGTCCACGGGAGGAGGAGGATTGAGGGAGCGGAACTGTGCACAACTTTATACCAGAGGAAAAGCCCCTATAGGCTCGGCTGAAAAGCCTCGTAAATCAGAATATTCTATGGGATGGGAAGCTCATACAGCTCTCTCACGGCCTCCTTTAATTGTGCACTATTATTTGTGATGGGAACGCAAAATGTATAAGATGTCAAGTGTCAAGTAAAAATAAAAGTTCCACTTTAGCCCCGTGCGCCGCAACACAAACATCCACATCACTACCCCTTGCGAGAGTGTGGGTGTGGCCTTGCCTACGCGTGGTCTCGCGAACATGTGGGCGTGGCCGTGCAGTGACGTAGCTCTCTGTTTTTTAAGGAATGTAGGTAGGTAGGATGGGGACCCCTGCTCTCAATTTCGATGCACCTTGAAACAATTAACCAACACAATACAACACAACACAAACGAACAAGGTGTCCCGATAAGCGACATCAAGCACAGTGGCAGCCATAGTGTGACGCAGTAATACTTTTGGGGGAATGTCCTGTTCTGACTGCCTGTGATGGCCACCGGGAAAGGCGGGAAAACAGAATACATCCTAGACAAAGGGAAAAGCTTGCTTAACATTTCTTGAGAGCTTATCAAGTGGTTGGGATAATTAAACAACAGTTCCCAAGCAGTGGTACGCATTTCTTGTCTACATACAGTTCATACATTCTCTAAGCATTAAGTAAACCGCTTAGAAAATGTTCACTGACGGCTTATCTAATTCCTGCTTTTAGTGTTATGATGCCTGGGTACTGCTTAGTAAATGCTTACATGAGGTATTTTGGAAGCAATGACCAGGGAAGTCTTATGACATGGATGAGAGAGCCCAGATGTGACCGAGGAACCCAGCTTTGTGATTCCGACGGCCAGGAGAAGGCAGCCAGGGAAGCCCTCCCGCCTCCCATCACTCCCCTCGCCTGCTGTGGCGCTTTTTCCCTATCCGCCTCCCCCTCCCCCCTCGCAGCCAGCAGGCAGCTGAGCTGCAAGTGAGATATGAATGCAGGGGCTGGTCGCAGACAGGAAATCCCAGGGGTCCCCGGCGCAGCGCCAGGCAATCCGAGGCCGTCAATTGCTCATGCTTTGCCCTGTACCCCCAGGCCGGTTAACTGAGTGCCAGCCTTTTAATACATCCTGACAGAGGGCTGCAGGAGGGAGGGAGGGAGGGAGGGGAGAACTACCAGTGAGAATGTCACGCCTCTGGACTGTAGACAGAACGACTATCCTATAGGAATGCCTTCTCTGCCATATAGGAATGGGACCTTTATCCCATATGAGTACCACCTCTACTCAATAGGAATATGGCCTCTATCCTCTATGAATGTCACCTCTACCTGTATAAATGAGTCCTCTATCATCTATGAGTGTCACCTCTACTTTATAGGAATATGGCCTCTATTCTGTATGAACGGCCCCTCTACCCTGTATAAATGAGTCCTCTCTTATATGAGTGTCACCTCTACTCTATAGGAATGCAGCCTCTATCCCATTTGAATATCACTATAAATGAGCCCTCTATCTTATATGAGTGCCACCTCTACTCATATAAGATAGAGGGCTCATTTACCTCTACTCTATAGGAATGTGGCCTCTATTCTGTATGAACGGCACCTCTACCCTGTATAAATGAGTCCTCTATCTTATATGAGTGGTACCTCTACCCTGTATGAATGAGCCCTCTTTTTTATATGAGTGCCACCTCTACTGTATAGGAATATGGCCTCTATCCTCTATGAATGTCACCTCTACCTGTATAAATGAGTCCTCTATCATCTATGAGTGTCACCTCTACTCTATACGAATGCAGCCTCTATCCCATATGAATATCACTATACATGAGCCCTCTATCGTATATGAGTGTCACATCTACTCTATAGGAATGCAACCTCTATCCTATATTAATATCACCTCTATCTTATATGAGTGTCACATTTACTCTATAGGAATGTGGCCTCTATCCTACATGAATGTCACCTCTACCCTATATGAATGAGTCCTCTATCTTATATGAGTGTCACCTCTACTCTATAGAATGTGACCTCTATCCTACATGAATGTCACTTATACCCTATATGAATAAGCCCTCTTTCTAATATGAGTGTCACTCCTACTCTATAGGAATGTGGCCTCTATCCTATATTAATGTCACCTCTACCCTGTATAAATGAGGCCTCTATCTTATATGTGTGTCACCTCAATTCTATAGGAATGCAACTTCTATCCTATATTAACGCCACCTCAACCCTGTGTTAATGAACCCTCTATCTTATATGAGTATCACCTCTACTCTATAGGAATGTGGCCTCTATCCTACATTAATACCACCTCTATCCTATATGCGTGTCACCCCTCCACTAAAGAAACGTAACCTCTATTCTTTAGGAACATCACCGCTACCCGATAGGAATAGGACAATAGGACAACTAGACTGATTATCACCTCTACTGTATAGGAATGTCACCTCTACCCTATATTAACGAGTCCTCTATTATCTATGAGTGTCACCTCCACTCTATAGGAATGCAATCTCTATCCTATATTAATGTCACCTCTATCCTATATGTGTGGCACATCTTCACTATAGAAATGTAGCATCTATTCTACAGAAATGTCACCTCAACCTTATATCAATAGGGCCTCTACCCTATATTAGTGTCACGTCTACTCTATAGGAATGGAGCCTCTATCCTATATGTGTGGCACATCTTCGCTATAGAAATGTAACATCTATTCTACAGAAATTTCAGCTCAACCTCATATCAATAGAGCCTCTACCCTATATTAGTGTCACGTCTACTCCATAGGAATGGAGCCTCTATCCTACATGAATGTCACCTCTTTCGTATAGGAATGGGGTCTCTATACAATAAAAATATGAGGTCTAGACTTTATGAATGCCACCTCTATTCCATCCAGAGAAATATGGCCTCTATCTATGAGTGTCACCTCCACTCTATAGGAATAGAACCTCTATCCTATGTTAATGTAACCACCATCCTATATGAGTGTCACCTCTTAACTATAGAAATTTTACTTTTATTCTATAGGAATATCGCATCTACCCTATATGAATAGGACCTCTATCCTAAAGAGCTGCCGCTTCTAACCCAGAGGAATGGTATTTCCATCCTATATGAATAAAACCTCTGCCTGACAGGAATATGACTGACACAATAGGAAATTGTCCACTATTCTATATCAATGCCACCGTTACCCTGGAGGACTTGGAATTCCATCCTATATGAGTGTCACCTCTACTATAGAAATGTGGCCTCTATCTTCAATGAGTGTACCCTCTGCCTACTAAGAATATGACCGTTTTACTATCTGAATGTCACTGCTAGCTTCCAGGAATGGTGCCTGTATCCTATCTTAGTGTCAACTCTACCATATTAATGATTTAAGCATCCTCTTAGACTGAATGTCTTATGGACCCTCTACGAATTGTGGGCCGAAATATAGCCCTGAATGCTAGAAATCAAGAAGCCAGTGTCATTTGTAAAAGCCCACAGAGGTATAAGGCCTATTGAACCAAACACAGGTCTAAAATCTAAAGGAAAGGAAGCAGGCGCAAAAGCGCGAGGATATGCTCAAAGCATTTCAGCAAAGAAAAGAAAGCCATATGACTGATAATGCCATGTTATTCAATTCACGGAGAGCTGCACTTATCCATAAAGAAACAGCAGTACGTACATTATCTTCAATGGAATACCAGATTGTGCTCCAAGCAGCTAAAGCGAAACCAAGCTCTTTGCATGTACAAGAAATAAAAGATTCCCCTGTTTGTTTTTCTTATCCAAATGACAGTATGCAGAGAAAAAGCTCACTAGTCTTTCAAAGTTTGAACATGGTTTTCTAATATAACTGCCCTATACATATGGACAATCCAGAAGTGATACTCATGTATTTTTTAATGGTGTGCCTTATAAGATGCTATGTTAAATTGCAATTGTGTGTGAGTTTAAAAGCCATTTGCTGCAGGGTACATGAGCAGGTCATTTCTTAACCTCCAAGACCTTTCCCCTGCTGCCCTGAAGACACAGGCCTGGTTGTCATCATCAATCAAAGCCATTACTTCAAAATGTACAAAGAAATACACTACTTAGATGTAAACCATGGCAAAGACAGATAAGGCCCATGCCTGTTCTTGCAGCTGAAGTGACCTTGAGGTCACAATTCCCATAAAAAGTCCATTAGAGTTGCTCTCAGGACTTGAACAGGGAGAGGCTAAGATACACCTGAGCCAGCCTCTGCCTAGTAACATGTTCATGGATAAATGAAACTTAGAGGACAAAAAGGTGGCGGCTAGAGTGAGACCTGTGGAGCTGGAGTTTAAGTGAATGGAAAAATAGATTTTATTGTATAAAAAGGGGAGTGTAGATGCCACTGTGGTCATTACAGACTTGTATTAAAGGTGACAGTCACCCCCTTTGAACTATGCAAAAACGAATTTGATGTAATAAACATAACTAACGTTATTAATGAAAATCTGATTTGGACCTTCCCTTTATTCTGAGAGATTTGAAAGTTGGTGTGAGTGTGCAGGTACTAATTAACATGAAAAATATCAAGTGGCATATTTTTCACTGATACAACTCCTGAGTAAATGAAGAAAAAACTTACCTCTGCATTGGAAGGGTGTGCCGACTTTAGACTGACCTCATCTAATTTGCCTTTAAATGTAGTTCTCAAAAATATGTTCATACATGTAAAGATTTGAAAATTTTGGGTACTTACCATGTTGAGAGATTTTCTGAGTCTTAAAATATGCTGAGCCCACTGTCAAATTGGGATGACAAAGCTTTCTCCTCTCACTTCTGTCCTGACTCACTCCACCCATCCCCTTTCCTATTAGCACACAGGTGAGAGGTGGGTAGAGAAAATCAACCAATCCCTTTCGTGGGAATCCTGACACCTTTGATGTAAATCAGTTTGCATTAGAACTGGGCTTTTCCACTTATTCCGAGAGGCAACCTGCTGCTGAAATCTGGTGAGAAACATCCAAGCAATGAGGCCTCAAAACTTGCATTAGAGACAGGAACCAGGAGACATAGAAGCTAACTAGGACTCGTTGGGGGTTTCAGAGGAGATCCTCGACTGAACCCTTGGCTGTCCAAGTGGTGCCTGATGTTCCCTGATGCCTATTTCAAGGCCTCTCCAATAAGTAACACTACACCAAAGCCATAGACTGAGAAGGCCCTGCATTTTTCAAGTATTGTTTTAGTTATTTCCCCATAGCAAAATATCCTGTTTGTTTGTGTAGATCCCTAGCATATTTAATTAAAGTAAATCAATTAATTCCCCTATTGAAATCACGGCTGGCGTTTGTTGGCATTCGAAACCAAGAAGCTCTTCCCAGTGTGTTTTGAGCCGGTATAGACATTGTTGGGTGTCCTGATCCATGTTTGAGCTATCATGCTGCAACATTTGATGCTGTGGGCTTCGAAAATCCAAGATGGCCAAAAAGCCCACATGTGCGCCAAAATCCAGGAGAACCACGCAGTTTGTGCACACTAAAATGGTTGCCTAACTTGCCACCCACCAGTGCGAGCAGGATGGGCCGGGGTGCCATGAGTGAAATGTGTGCCAAAAGAAAAACCGCACTTTAAAATCACCTTTTGTTTCCCTGAATGCCAGCTCAAAATGCCTATTTCAAACATTGCAACATATCCAAAAATCTCACTGAACACCAGCAGACATCTGGCAGAATTAAGTATGTGTGCATACAAAATCTGGGAAGTTGAAGAGCCCCAAAACAATGTTCATCACAAGACTGGCTGAGCTCTGCAGGTCTGCAGCAGCCTAACTGAAACTGGATTTAAAACTACCAAAAATCGAAAATGTTTAAATTAACTGAGTGACCTACTTTTGAGTGTCACATAGTTTGTCACTGTTGAAATGTCATAGTTTAGAACTTAGAATCAGTGTTTTAGCTGCATGTGTAAAAATTGTATGTTTGATTTAAACTGGGAACAAAAAGTGACATGTTAGCTAAAATCTGGCTTAAAGGAACTGAATTCTGCTGACAACTTCCCCCAACTGGAGTGAAACTGGATCCACAGCAGTTCCCAGGCCTAGCTGCCTTCTTCTGCCCACACTAAAAGGATATGCCATCTCTCTGATAATTGGATTAGGGGTGGAGCACCTACAGACTGCAGGAAGTTGAACAAAGCCCTTCCTTGACTCAGGCAGATGGTTTATTGGGGGGGCCGTAAAATAGCTTCCTCTTGGCAGAAGCTGGGAGGGGCAGGGTCTCTGAGCTTGGCAGAAACTGGATAAACTGGTTTCTACACCATGTGACCTGAAAAGACACACCCCTGTTGGCCAGAATATGATTCTAAGAAAGATGTATAACTCACAGTGCGGACTTGTCAAAATTATTTAAATGATACCATAATTCTTGTGATTTTTCTGTGCACGTTTTAAGACGCGTTGGGAATTTGTGTGATGTTCTGGGGCAAAACCCCGCTATTTATTGACACCACATACTCTGTGTTTAAGCTAGCGACCTGGAAAGTTACTGAGATATGTGTGGGAGGGGCCTGTATATGTGTATAAATCTGGAGAAAAATCTGATGTTGCAAAACCCACTAAAAAGCACAAAATGTTGCCATTTCTGAATGCAAGCCCCCCAGGAAGAGAGTTTGAACAGAGTATACCTCATGTGATATGTGATGGGTGCATGTAATTTTAAACAAATGTGTACCTGTGCAAATATGTATTTGGGTCAAATATAGATTTGTGTGCAATTTGACAGGGGAGTATCCTTTCTGCAGACCATAAAACAGCATCACCATGACACACATTTCCTTCCCCCAATCAAAGCAGTGCGGAAAGCTTGACCAATGGGCAGTTGAGAGAGGGGCAGGCTTAGCTAGGCCCAGGCACACACCCATTTTCAAAACACATAAAAAGAGACTGCTGGGACAGGTAGAGACATTCAATTCCATTTGCTGCGGAGCATGCTGACCGATGACTTCACATCCAGAGATCCAGACTTCAAATCCATCAATCTCCAAAGACCAGAACTTTACTTCAGAACTTAAAGCAAGGGCCTAAACCCACAAACTGAGAACTCTTCTCAGCAGGCCTCAGCATCCTCAGAATCATTTGCAGACTATTCACAGCCGGGCTGAGCTGTTGATTCTGGCCTGAAACCCTGCGCCAGAAAGATCCAGAAGCAGTGCTGTACCCAGAGAAAGCAGAGCAGTATCCAGAACCAGAGGCCAGAGATCCAGAGTGACCCAGACCGCTGTTAGCAGAACCAGAGAGCTGACCCAGATCACTGTGAAGTGCCGGGACCAGAACCGGAGTCCAGTCCAAAACCTGACCAGATCCGTGGCAAGGCCTATTTACCAAAAATATATTGTGAGTACCTAGCAGAACTGTGCAGAACCGATCTCTTAGTTAAAATAATCTAATCCAAACTAGTTTAATCTAACCAGAACTGCGTCCTAGAAGTTGTCACTTGTTATTTTGTAAAGCTGCACCACTGTCACTTGTCGATTCTGAAGCTGCAAGCTGTCACCTGTCATTTTGAGTTTACTTTAAATCCGAAAAACTACCTTTATTTAATCGTCCATATCTCTGGAACCGTTTGGGCTAGGAACTTGGTACTCCTTATACTTTTTCCGCAATCACGATTCACGCACTTGCGAATTTTACCGTGATTTGCGATTTGGTTAGAAATCCAGCCACGTGTAACCATCAGCAGTCATTTCTTTCCTTGCTAAAAATTTCGTTTGCCTCCTAAGAACCATCCCTGAATCATTGCTAGAGTACGCCTGAACTAATATTAACTAGATACCACTCACCCTGAACCTCCTGAAGGGAATTAAAAGCATTTTCAGCATATTTCTCACTTCATTGTCACCATATTCAAAGCATTTTGCCTGTGTTTCAAAACTCCTATCTGTTGTATAAGCTGCTGGGGGGGAATTGAACTGAATTCTATTTGATTGCATTCCTAAGAACTGTGTGCTCTCCTCTTCATCTCCTTACATTGCATAAAGGGGGGGGGGTGAATTGTCCAAGAAAGTGATTACATTGTCTTTTGCTGAAATCCTATCAAGTTATTTTCTGTACTGCATTTTCATTCCACATTGCATCTATTTGAAACCATAAAAGTATTGTTGCTATCTTATCCATCCTATATCCAGTCATCATTGATTATAAAGAAGTGTGCTAGTGCCAGACTATCCATTATTGATTACTGCTCAGATTAAGTGTGATATTCAATTATTAATTTATTATAAAGTGTGATATATATATATACTGTTTAATTTTTTTTCAAATAAACCTTTTAAACTTGCAAAACAGATCTACTTCTTGGCTCAGTCGGGTCAGGGGGATTCTAAGAGAGGGGTGTTATACAGGGGTTGTCATCCAGAATATGAACCTGGACATAAAGATATATCAATAAGGGTTTCTCATTCAGTATCCCAGGCTAGGCATTGACTTGGCTGTAGTGCTGGATTGAATCTTCTTACAAAGTGGGGGCTCGAGCCGGACGTCTAGGTTAGATCTATCACTTGTGCAGCTTAATACAGTGTGCTAACTGACGGGATACATACATCCGGTCGGATCACCACGCTGTTTTACGCTGTAAAGCACTCTTCAAAGGGACACTCTAAGGAAAAGGTCTGTTTTGCAAAAATAAAATACTAATTTCTGTAAGTCAGGACAGAGATCAATCTCTAGAATGACGACCTTGGTAGACATGAAAATAGCGAGGGAGCACCTCTTACATAAGCTATTTGTGAGAGGTGAGTGGACTCACCAGGACCAAACAGTCTGGTTGCAGGCCATCGCGCAACATGTCACTGAAACAGGGTCAGACATATGGAGAGATCAGGGTCCATTACATGTGGCCCTGAGTGAACTATATATGGCTCCTAAAGCCAAAGATGAACACAATAAGATTGCCAGGATAGCGGCATACCTGTACCTATATATGGGAGACATGCAGGATAAATGTACTGAAAGCCAAGATCTGGCAAATAAGCGACAGATGGCGTTAGAGAAGGTCCAATCTGACCTGGTCTCTTCTGAGCAGAGGCTGCAGAGGAGCCAGGAGTTAGAAAATGATAATAGGCAGTATATCATTAAAATAAAAGAGGATATGGACATCCTGCAACAGGAAAAGGCTGACCAGGATACCAGATTTCTGGCCTTGCAAAAGGAGTACCAAGAAGGTTTGGACTCCCTACTACAGAGCCAGAAAAAGCTGGAGCAACAATTAGATTTCAATAGGGTATGTGCTGAGCAGGTAGTCACCCTGCAAAGCCACCTAGATAGGGAAAAGGCAGAAAGCAATACATTGATTCTGAAAGACCTGGATACCCAGGCAGAGTTTGATCAGGAGCGCCAGAGAGCTGATGCCTTCCAAAGGCACAGGGACGACCTGGCGGCACAGATGCAGACTCTTAGTCAGGAAAGGGACACCTTAGGCCAGGAAGTCTGCCATTTAAAAAGGAAAATGGAAGAAAATCACCTGGCCCTCCAGGGACTGGGTGACCTCCAAAAAGAACACCAGAACTTGTTAGAGCACACCAGGAGGGTGGAGGAGGCTCTGGCAAGAAAGGAGCAGGCCAGTAGGGAAGGGACTCAGGAGGTAACCCTCCTGCAGCAGAGACTGGCCCAGTACTCCAGGACCAATCAGGAGGCACAGAGAGAAAATGAGGCTCTCTGTCAGCACAATGATATGCTCCAACAACAGGTAGCGATGCAGGAGAGACTGATAGAGTCTAGTAAGGCCTTAACTGAGGAACTGAAAGCGCAGGCTCTTGCATTGCAACAGGGAGCAGGGGCGGATAGAGACCAGGTTTGCTGGGAGGGGGAGACTCCTGAGCATAACCTCAGGAGCCCTAGTACCAGAGGCCTTCATATCTCTCAGTCCCTGGACTCTGCCACCCCCATGTCCCCTCGCGCACATGAGCACTGGGCCACAGGGATGGCAGATTACTATCCAATCAGAAGTATGGGGCTCATAGGCCAGTACCTCCCAGGAATGGAGGGGCGGGCATCTGGGTATGGGCACCCAAGCACAGTGCAATTTAGTGGGGAACCCCAGGAGAGTAGGCCCATTAAGGGCATCCTGAAAACGTCTGCCCAGTTAGGTCAGTGGGGGGGGGTACCCATCAAATCCTGGCAGCAAGGAGGAATCTGAAGACTCCTCTGAACGGCGCAGGACACAGGAGACCAGGTCCCCACATTCTGCCAGCCATTCCCAGGCTCGCAGAATCCGGGAAAACCTGGAAGATCAGACAGGAACCTCTGGGAGCAGTGCCTCTGAGTCAGAGGATGAATGGACCAGGGTTACCCGAACCAAAAAGGCCAATAAGGCAAAAAGGGCCTTGCTTAAGGACCCATTGAAGCAAATAAAGGCAATAAGGAGTGTCATCACGCCTTATCATAAGAACGCCAAGTATTCCGTCTGGGAACACTTGGAGCTCTATGAGCAAATGATGGAGACTTTCCATTTGAAGGACAGCAGTAGCTGCAACCAGTACGTCAAATGGACATTCTCCCCAGAATACTCCAGTTTCTTTGCGGGGCTGGAGGACCAAAATCATTTAAGATGGTCCACCTATAAGGCGGCCATCTTGAAACATTTTTCTGTTCACAGAAATCCTCAAGAGGCTCGCAAGGCAGCCTACAATTTGCAATGTGGGGAGGATCAGGCCCCACAAGAGTTTGTTTCAGAATTAAAGCGTGCTTTTGCGCAGACCACCAGAAGGGTGCGCACAGACAGCAAAGAGTTTGTCAATACATTTTTCCATGCTCTCCCTAAATATATAATGACCCAGCTCGTGAGAGATTTTCATGAGAAAAGATCTTTAGACTGGGTCATTGAACAGGCTACCCGGATCTATGAGGTGCAGAAGCCTACCGAAAATAAAAATAACGCGCCGAAAAACCCCAAAACCAACAGCACCCCTGCTGCTGCCAAGGTGGCAGAGGTAAAGGTGGCCCCCGTTTTAGATTTGGAGATGGGGGGCCTAAAAACCTGCCTACACCAAATAATTCACAGCCCAGAAGGCCCTCGGGCCAGTCACAGACAGGGAGTCGAGGAGGTAGTCCCACAAATGGGGTCCCCCGCTCCCCTGACTATGTAAGTCCCCGCTATAAGGGAAACCGACCAATCCTGGGTTATGTGTGGACTCCTCCAGCACAAAGGGGGGATCCGGCCAAGCACCTAACCCAGGGAACTTCCCTTCCAACTTCCCACAGGAGGGCAGAAATTCTCCAAATCCTGGGCAGAACTTTTTCCCCAGGTATCCACCCAATTTCCCGCCCCAAAATCATCCATCCTTCTTTCCCCAATTCCCTGAGCACAGACAACCTAATCCGGGAGAGGGGAGGCCACGGGTGGAGGGGTACCAAAATCTTCTCAACCAGGGGTACTACCAGAGAAGGGATAGCTACCCTTCCCGGGATCAGCCCAGGGGAGAAAATAGAGCCCCGTAACAGCCTGAGCGGGTTTCCCAGTTAGAGCGCCAGGTCCAAAATATGGCACGGGATCTGGGTCACATACTGAGGGCTCAACAGAACCCTCAGATGAGCATGCCACCGCAGAATGCCCCAAACTCTGGACCTGGTGCTCCAGAACAATGACGGGGGCAGCACCCCGATAACCCACCGGTTCCCAGGGAGGAGGCACAAGGGGAAGGGGGGTGTAAAGCCTTGGAGGAAGCTTCCTTCCCAACTTGTAAACAGCCCCTGGAAAACCAGGAACCGGAAACAAAATCTCCTGCCCCTGAAAGCCTGCCTCCCAAGGAGCAGAGGGGGGGTAAGAGAAACAAAGGACCCAAACAGACCCACTTTGTGGAGGAGGTACAGGTCTTCCAATTTGAGGGAGAGGGATCCTCAGAGGATCCTGGGGAAAGGATCTTCTCCTTTAGAGATGGGGGAACTCCTCCCAAGGAAAAATGGGTCCCAAGGGATGCCAATTCAGACTGGGGAGATGTGGAGACTGAGCTACCGCCGCCCATCATCTCATCCCAGAACCGACAATACCGAAATCCCCTGGTTCAAACCCATCCTGGTGACTGCCTCCAAAAAGGGGGGGGCGGCCCAGAACCGGAACCAGGGGAACCCACAATGGCTCTGATCTCCAGTTGCCAACTTTTTCTTTCAGATTCCCAAGGCTCTCCACAGAATTCTGCCCAAATCTCTTCGCTAGCAATGTCCAAAACCAGAAAATTAGCCCACCAGTTGTCCAAAAATGTGCATTATCTGTGCCCCCTTGAGGATAAGGAGGGAAGATATTATGCCCCGGTACAAGTACAGGGGCAGGGTACAATTTTGGCACTGGTGGACACTGGATCCCAAGCTACCCTTCTGTCCAAAAGGGCCTTTGAGGAACTAAATGCAAGAAGGGGGGAGAATTACCGTATTCCTTTCACCTCTCTTCCTGGACAACTGCAGAACTTTGACGGGAAGGAAATTCCTGTCGAGGGGACTGCAGATTTGGACATCAAAATTGGGCGACACAAGGTGAAACACCCGGTCATAGTAGTGACTCCAGAGGGCACCCCTTGTTTACTAGGGAATGACCTCCTGAGAAGGTTGTCACCCCTAATAGATTGTGTAAACAAGGTCCTCTGGACCCAGACTAGCCGACCAATAAAATTAAAACAGAGTGTCAACCATGTTAGTTTAAACGGCACCTGCCACATGGTTGAACAAAAATCTGACCAAGTAGAATTTCACTTCCAGAACAACCAAATTCCAGGCGTGACAGTAATAGCAGTAGGACAACAGACTGGTGATGGGGGGTCCTCTCTATTTCTGAAAATCAACCTTCCCTCCAGTTTAAGGTGGTATTCCACACTGGACTGAAAAACACCCTGAAATTCTTTACTAATCCACAATCAGAAACTCCCACTCCTATAGTCCAGAAAGATGTGAAATCAGCTCAGAGCCTGGCTGATATTCAGCAAATTAGAGAGCAGTTGTTCATCCCTGTTCAGTTAAATGATGGGAAGGACTCTGTTCTCGCTCGAGTGTGCGTGAACAATGGTAAGAGCTTCATCAGCGAAGCCATGTTCCGCCAACTCCCAAAAGATCCAGCCATTCCCACATTCAAACTGATAGACAAATGGGAAATGGACCTGGAAGCACCTAATTCCAAACAGCTCCTGCCAAGCAGGTGTATGCTCAAAATCTCCATTGGCAACAAGAGCATAGTCCATAATTGTTGGGTCGTGCGAGACGCCACTGCCGCCTTTTACTTAGGCAGTGACATTCTCAATCGCTTGGCCATTAGTTTGGACCTAATAAACTTCAAAGCTTGGTCCCGATTAGCGGATAATCCCATGGGCTTTGATGATCCAGAAAAAGCATTTAGGTCAGCTCTATTGCTACCTTATGCAGTTGAAATTCAGATTAAAGAGGAAGTCACCATCCCAGAAAGGACCCGACAATTCTCCCTGGAAGTGAAAGTTAAAAGAGGACAAAAATTGCAAAACCCTGATGCTTATATACATCTAAATGCTTCTCTCCAACAGCAAGGGTTGGGGGTAAACCCAACACCATTAGTCAACATAGAACATGACACCATTCCAATAGAGGTGGATAACAGTGACTTAAAGAGTATTACTCTAGCCGCAGGCACCATTATTGGAATGGCGGTTGATGACCGACATTTTTCCATTGATTTAGGAAATGAACTGTTAGGACCAATCCCCAAGGACTGTTTTGACAGTGACAGTGATGACAATACAACACCAGACAGGCATGGGGGGAACTTCCTGGTGTACACTTCCTGCCCTTATGGTAAGGAAGATGTGACTTGTGACTTCAGGAGGGATGAGGTGATTTTTCAGGTCCATGAGGGTTGCCTTTCCCACCTGAAGCCTCCAGTCCAAATCAGCACTCTGACCAGGGACTTCTCCACCCAGCTGGAGGAGGCCGCTGAGATAGCCAAACCAGAAGTCTTTCCAGGCTTCAGACATATGGTGGAAGAGAGAGTCAACCTAGCTGATGCCCGTGTGACTCTGGAACAAAAGCAAAAGTTGAAACAAGTTTTCTTGGATTTCCAAGATCTCTTTGCGGTAGACTCATATGACTGTGGCCGCACCGACATCCACACAACAACAATCCCCACGGACCCTGGCATGACTCCAGTGTTTGTGAAGCAATATCGCTTGCCTCTCGCATCAATGGAGTCCCTTACTGAAATAATTAAGAACCTGGAGTCCCGGGGAATAATCCTTCCAGTTCACAGCACCTTCAATAACCCGGTGCTGGGAATGTTGAAGCCAAACGGCCAGTGGAGACTCTGCGCCGACCTCAGGGAGCTCAACAAACGGGTCCATACTTCCCGATGGCCTCTGCCCTACATTGACCAAGGGCTGGCCCAGATTCAGGGGTCACAGGTATTCACAGCAATAGACCTGACCAATGGATACTGGACCGTGCCTGTCAGTAGGGAGGACCAATACAAACTGGCTTTTACCTTTGGGGCCAGCAGTACACATGGACCCAGGCTCCCTTCGGATACCTCAACTCCGGCAATGAATTCAACATTTTCCTACATAAGGCCATGCCCGACCTGGGTGCGAGGGGTAACCTGGCTTATGTAGATGATGTCCTCATCAAAAGTTTATCTGTGGAGGAACACATAGCGGAGATCCATTATGTTCTGACACAGTTGAGGGCCGCCGGAGCAAAACTTTCCTTTCAGAAAGCACAGTGGTGTAGAACCCGTGTTAATTTCTTGGGGCATGAGATTACTCCTCAGGGTCTCTGTCCCCAAGAAAAGAAAGTGGAAGCACTCCAGAAACTGAAAGACCCCACAACTCTGCGGGAACTAAGGAGCCTCCTTGGACTGACTAATTACAGCAGAAAGTTCATTGAGGGCTACGCAGAGATCACTAGACCCCTGATTCATCTCCTGAAAGGGGGGGTCAAGTGGGAATGGGGTCCAGAACAATCCGAGGCAGTAAGACAACTCAAAAGAAGCCTCTCACAAGCGCCTTGCCTAGCTTACCCTGTCAGAAACAAGGAGTTCTTCCTGGAGACAGGGTTCTCTAATACGTGCTTGACAGCAGTATTATACCAAAAGCATGACAAGGTCAATAAAGTAATCTCCTATGCGAGCAAAACTTTATCCTCTGTGGAGTGTGGAGGAAAAATTCAACAA
Source organism: Ambystoma mexicanum (assembly GCF_040938575.1). Lineage (NCBI taxonomy): Eukaryota > Metazoa > Chordata > Amphibia > Caudata > Ambystomatidae > Ambystoma > Ambystoma mexicanum. Next base: position 1,394,265,684 of record NC_090924.1, read on the forward strand.
TTGTGAGAAGGCACTCCTGGCAACGGTGTGGGCATTGAAGAATTACCGCCCGTTTATCCAGGGGGAACACATCATAGTGGAGACTCCACACCAGCCTCTGCAATATCTCCAAAGTGACAGAATCCGGGCCGGAAATGTGAGTAATTCCCGAATTACTTCCTGGATTCTGTCAATGCAAGGCTTTCCTGTGGAGGTCAGATATGGCCAAAACAAGAAGAGTCCCCTCGCGCAAGGTCTGGCTGACTTGCATGATTGTGCCGGAGAAAGCTGTCTCGAGGACGAAAGTCTAAAAATCAAGGACAACATGGAGGCATACCTTAATTCCCCACACAAAGTCTTTGAAGAAGACAAGTGTGAGGGAATGCCCACTGTCTATGTGGATGGATGCTCTTACCATGTTGACCACGACGGGGAGAAAGAACTGGTGGCCGGCTTAGGGAATGCATGGGTGAATGAGTTCCCAGAACCCTCCGCTGGATACAAAATTGGTCCCCGAAGTAGTCAGGTGGCAGAATTGATGGCTGTGCATCAGGCCATCCTCACTGCTGTCCAACATCAACTCCACGAACTGGTCATAATCACAGATTCGGATTATGTACGGAACGGGTTCGTGGAGCACCTGGTCAACTGGAAAACCAGAGGCATGTTATGCGCTAATAACAAACCCCTGAAACATGGGAAGTTAATCCAAAACATTGATGATCTGGTCACATCGAATGGGATGACCATCTACTGGAAAAAGATCAAGGGTCATTCCAAAGTAGAGGGACCAGACAAAACTGGAAATGACTTAGCTGATCAGCTGGCCAAAACCGGGACCATCCAAGGAGATCTAATAGAAATCGAGTCCCTGTTGGGGGAAATCCAGGTCACTGCTATCACTAGGTCCCAGACAAATGCTCACAATGATCTTTCAACTGCCCAATGGAGCAAGGAGACCCCTGATGCTGATTTGATTACAGCTCAGAAGGGGGATCCAATTATTGGTAAGTTTTACCAACACCTTGAGGACCCTGAGAACTTTCCCCTGACGGATACCGATTACATTGGGAAAGAGGACCTAAGAGTGTTGATGAAATGTCCAAAAATGTTCCGAATCCAAGACGGTTTGCTGGTAAGGAAATCCAAAGCTGGCCACGATCAGTGGGTGGTTCCTACCTCATTCCGAAGCCTGATGTTAAGTCACGCCCATGATGCGGCCACCGCCGGTCAAAGGGGGTTTCACACAACACTGGAAATCTTAAGAGAGGTTGCATACTGGCCACACCTGGGCCAGGACCTCGACCAATATTTGAAGGGTTGTCTTGTGTGTGCACAATTTCAGCCAACATCCCTCACACACCGGGCACCTCTTCAAAAGAGGGGAATGACACTCCCATGGTCAGATTTGCAAATTGACTTTGTAGGCCCCGTGATTCGCTCCGCTAGGGGGAATAAGTACATGTTGACTGTGACATGCTTGTTTACCAAGTGGGTGGAATGTCTCCCAGCCCCAAACTGCAAGGCAGACACGGCAGCTGCCTTGATGATTAACCACATCTTTTCCCGTTTTGGTCTACCTCAAAGGATTGAGTCAGACCGAGGTAGCCACTTCACCAGTGAAGTGATGACAAAGATGTGGGAGATACTGGCGGTCAAGAGAAAGCTACACATTGCTTACAGGCCAGCTTCCTCTGGAGCAGTGGAACGCTACAACCAGACAATTGTGAGCATCTTAAAAAAGTTTGTGGCAGATTCTGGGCCAAGTTGGGATATGCGATTACCTCTGGTCCTAATGGCCATCAGATCTACCCCTTCATCTGCAACTAAAATGTCACCATTTGAGTTGATGACTGGACGCAAGATGGTGCTTCCCCAGCATTTGCTCTACAGAACCCAAGAGCAAACGTTGATAAATGCCTCCACAACTCATGAGTATGTGGAGAATTTAAGGAAACACCTTCAGCATGCTTTTGCCTATGCTCAGCGGAATCTAGAAAGATCAGCCGAGAGCATGAAGACCCACTATGATTTAAAAACTACCCGAAAGGAATATAAGGTGGGTGATCGGGCCTATCTATACAATTTCCAAAGGAACCAGGCCAAACAGCGAAAATGTTTGCCTACATGGAAGGGACTCTTTGAGATTATAGACAAGATCTCCCCTGTGGCCTACAAGATCCGCATCCCCAAAGGCGGTTTGGCAGAGGGGGAAGACAAGTGGGTACATATAAATCAGATAAAGTGTTGCCATCCCAGGCACACTTTGCAGCAACTGGAGGAGTCCTCTGCAATCCCAGAGGGTACCGCTCCAGAGTAATTCAATTCCAACCCTAAAAGATCCTACATATAGCCTATCAAATTCTGTGTTTCTCAAGTTTATGTGTTCCTGTCGCTTAATTTAAAAAAATGTGCATGTTCATATCTGTTGAGTTCTAAAAAATATATGCCACCCCACTATATCAATGGTGGGAGAGAAATGTCCATGAATAGGTATTGCCGCTTTTCCTTTGTCGTCCTAGGAGAAAGAAAACCTGGAGACTGGCCAAGGAGGACGATCCGGAGACCGGGAGCAGAGACCCAAGGGGCCCGGGGTACCGCCCAATATTCCCATCAGGACCGGCGAGGAGAACCGATCGATCAGTACCGGATGGAGGAAAAGATGCTGAACTGTGCCATTTGCAGAATTGGAAGAAGATTATGCGGACATACCAGTGCGTGGGTCAAGACCTTTGTGCACCCGACTCCCCATCGACTCAAATTCAAAGTGCAGTCGCGTGGGGGGGCCTTTTTGGGTGTCCTGACCCACGTTTGAGCTATCATGCTGCAACATTTGGTGCTGTGGGCTTAGAAAATCCAAGATAGCCAAAAAGCCCACATGTTCGCCAAAATCCAGGAGAACCATGCAGTTTGTGCACACTAAAATGGTTGCCTAACTTGCCACCCACCAGTGCGAGCAGGATGGGCCATGGTGCCATGAGTGAAATGTGTGCCAAAGGAAAAACCACACTTTAAAATCACCTTTTGTTTCCCTGAATGCCAGCTCAAAATGCCTATTTCAAACATTGCAACATATCCAAAAATCTCACTGAACACCAGCAGACATCTGGCAGAATTAAGTATGTGTGCATACAAAATCTGGGAAGTTGAAGAGCCCCAAAACAATGTTCATAACAAGACTGGCTGAGCTCTGCAGGTCTGCAGCAGCCTAACTGAAACCGGATTTAAAACTACCAAAAATTGAAAATGTTTAAATTAACTGAGTGACCTACTTTTGAGTGTCACAAGGTTTGTCACTGTTGAAATGTCATAGTTTAGAACTTAGAATCAGTGTTTTAGCTGCATGTGTAAAAATTGTATGTTTGATTTAAACTGGGAACAAAAAGTGACATGTTACCTAAAATCTGGCTTAAAGGAATTGAATTCTGCCTGACAACTTCCCCGAACTGGAGTGAAACTGGATCCACAGCAGTTCCCAGGCCTAGCTGCCTTCTGCTGCCCACATTAAAAGGATATGCCATCTCTCTGATAATTGGATTAGGGGTGGAGCACCTACAGACTGCAGGAGGTTGAACAAAGCCCTTCCTTGACTCAGGCAGATGGTTTATTGGGGGGGCCGTAAAATAGCTTCCTCTTGGCAGAAGCTGGGAGGGGCAGGGTCTCTGAGCTTGGCAGAAACTGGATAAACTGGTTTCTACACCATGTGACCTGAAAAGACACACCCCTGTTGGCCAGAATATGATTCTAAGAAAGATGTATAACTCACAGTGCGGACTTGTCAAAATTATTTAAATTATACCATAATTCTTGTGATTTTTCTGTGCACGTTTTAAGACGCGTTGGGAATTTGTGTGATGTTCTGGGGCAAAACCCCGCTATTTATTGACACCACATACTCTGTGTTTAAGCTAGCGACCTGGAAAGTTACTGAGATATGTGTGGGAGGGGGGTGTATATGTGTATAAATCTGGAGAAAAATCCGATGTTGCAAAACCCACTAAAAAGCACAAAATGTTGCCATTTCTGAATGCAAGCCCCCAGGAAGAGCAGAGTTTGAACAGAGTATACCTCATGTGATATGTGATGGGTGCATGTAATTTTAAACAAATGTGTACCTGTGCAAATATGTATTTGGGTCAAATATAGATTTGTGTGCAATTTGACAGGGGAGTATCCTTTCTGCAGACCATAAAACAGCATCACCATGACACACATTTTCTTCCCTCAATCAAAGCAGTGCGGAAAGCTTGACCAATGGGCAGTTGAGAGAGGGGCAGGCTTAGCTAGGCCCAGGCACACACCCATTTTCAAAACACATAAAAAGAGACTGCTGGGACAGGTAGAGACATTCAATTCCATTTGCTGCGGAGCATGCTGACCGACGACTTCACATCCAGAGATCCAGACTTCAAATCCATCAATCTCCAAAGACCAGAACTTTACTTCAGAACTTAAAGCAAGGGCCTAAACCCACAAACTGAGAACTCTTCTCAGCAGGCCTCAGCATCCTCAAAATCATTTGCAGACTATTCACAGCCGGGCTGAGCTGTTGATTCTGGCCTGAAACCCTGCGCCAGAAAGATCCAGAAGCAGTGCTGTACCCAGAGAAAGCAGAGCCGTATCCAGAACCAGAGGCCAGAGATCCAGAGTGACCCAGACCGCTGTTAGCAGAACCAGAGAGCTGACCCAGATCACTGTGAAGTGCCGAGACCAGAACCGGAGTCCAGTCCAAAACCTGACCAGATCCGTGGCGAGGCCTATTTCAAAAATATATTGCGAGTACCTAGCAGAACTGTGCAGAACCGATCTCTTAGTTAAAATAATCTAATCCAAACTATTTTAATCTAACCAGAACTGCCTCCTAGAAGTTGTCACTTGTTATTTTGTAAAGCTGCACCACTGTCACTTGTCAATTCTGAAGCTGCAAGCTGTCACCTGTCATTTTGAGTTTACTTTAAATCCGAAAAACTACCTTTATTTAATCGTCCGTATCTCTGGAACCGTTTGGGCTAGGAACTTGGTACTCCTTATACTTTTTCCGCAATCACGATTCACGCACTTGCGAATTTTACCGCGATTTGCAATTTGGTTAAAAATCTAGCCACGTGTAACCATCAGCAGTCATTTCTTTCCTTGCTAAAAATTTCGTTTGCCTCCTAAGAACCATCCCTGAATCATTGCTAGAGTAAGCCTGAACTAATATTAGCAAGATACCACTCACCCTGAACCTCCTGAAGGGAATTAAAAGCATTTTCAGCATATTTCTCACTTCATTGTCACCATATTCAAAGCATTTTGCCTGTGTTTCAAAACTCCTATCTGTTGTATAAGCTGCTGGGGGGGAATTGAACTGAATTCTATTTGATTGCATTCCTAAGAACTTTGTGCTCTCCTCTTCATCTCCTTACATTGCATAATGGGGGGGGGTGAATTGTCCAAGAAAGTGATTACATTGTCTTTTGCTGAAATCCTATCAAGTTATTTTCTGTACTGCATTTTCATTCCACATTGCATCTATTTGAAACCATAAAAGTATTGTTGCTATCTTATCCATCCTATACCCACTCATCATTGATTATAAAGAAGTGTGCTAGTGCCAGACTATCCATTATTGATTACTGCTCAGATTAAGTGTGATATTCAATTATTAATTTATTATAAAGTGTGATATATATATATACTGTTTAATTTTTTTCAAATAAACCTTTCAAACTTGCAAAACAGATCTACTTCTTGGCTCAGTGGGGTCAGGGGGATTCTAAGAGAGGGGTGTTATACAGGGGTTGTCATCCAGAATATGAACCTGGACATAAAGATATATCAATAAAGGTTTCTCATTCAGTATCCCAGGCTAGGCATTGACTTGGCTGTAGTGCTGGATTGAATCTTCTTACAACATAAAGATTAGCCAAAAGAATGAATCCCAAAATCCTGTCTCCACGTGAGTGTGCTGGAAGCAATACGAAATTCCCCATTGATCCCCTTCATTTTAAATCAGAATTATGAAGCCGGGAAGTATCTTTGCATGTGCAGGGTGCAAAAACGAAATTGCCCCCCCCCCACGTTCCCATTGTGCTCTGAACAAAACCACAAAGCCCTGCCTCTTCTTTTTAGGTGTGGCAAAACGAAATTCCCATTTCTCTTCTGGCCCTCATATTGCATCTTTGGTAACAAGTAGAAAAAGAAAAACAATTTTGCCCCTTGCATCCCCTTTTTTTTCTCCAAAGAATGCATTTCATTAAAATGCTACAAAGATTTCCTTATTGTGTTACCACTCTCTGCCACTGGCCTTCCATTCAGAGGGGTCAAGTCTAATTGTGGTTTGGAGGGCAGGGGTTGCTCGGAGAAAAGTAGTATAACCAAATCAGAAATCACTGTGCGTCTTGAATTGTTTTTTTTTCCATATTGGTGGGTGATTTAAAAAGAAATAATTGTGACTGCATATCTCAGTGTCATCTCTGTGTTGCCACTACAGAAGTCATTTTGTTCTTGTGTTGCCACAACACTGGTGGCTGATGTTAATATATTTGTCAAATTTGGTTTAAATGAATAAATTAATCTACATATTTTCTTACTACACATCGGCATGGTTCTTAGTCCAATGCGGCACCGAGTATTTGTTGGGGTTGGGTGCGAGACGGGTTGGAGGCCTTACCAAAGTGAACCGTAAAAAACTAATAGCGATTTGTTGTGTGCCATAATCATTGGGGCAAAGGAACTCCCTGAGTTGAGTGTGACCGCGTAATAAACCGGGACAGAATATTACCTCCACCCAATAGTGATGCAACCTGTACCCTTTACAAATGTGCCTTCGATATGTATGCAATATGGCTGTCATCCTAAAAGAATGTGGCCTGTGGCATTTATGAATGCCACCTTTACCCTATAGGAATGTGGCCTCTACCCTATATGAGTGTCTCCTCTGCACTCTCGAAAGGTAACCTCTATCCTGTAGAAATGTCACCGCTACGCTGTATGAACGGCACCTCTATTCGATCTATCCTATATGAGTGTCACCTCTAACCTATTGGCATGCCCTATAACCAATAGGAATGTGGCCTATACCCTTCAGGAATGTGCTATGGATTTTGATTCTATGGGCCTCTCACCCTATGGGGATGCAACCACTATCCTATATGGTTGGCACCTGTACCCTATATCCTATATGCATGATGTTTTAATCCTGTACGAATAAAACCTCAACTCTTGTCAATGTCACATTCCTCCTATATGAATGCACGCCCACCGCGCGGAAATGTGATTGCAACCCTATCGGAATGTGGCCACTCTCATATCAACCTTTTTGCATTGTCACTTTGACCCTCTGCGAATGTCACCACTACACTATCTGACAGCAGTGTCCCACCATGGAGGAGCACAATTTTAATTCCACTTTTGCTCTACGTAATTTTTCCCTTCGACCCCTTCCACCGTTTATGAGCATCACCCTACCTTACATAATGCCCGCTGTATACTGTATGGATGTCCTTCCACCATATATGGATGTCACCCCTGCCTCTTATGCAGTGGAGTAACTGTGCTGAAAATGTTGGGGGGGACATGACATCTGAAGAAAAGGTGCCCAAGCCAAATGAATGGGGTCAGAATGGTGTGCTGTGAAAGTTGGTAGGGACAAACACCCTTGCCCCCCCGCCTAAAATTACGCCATGCTCTTAAATTGCACACAGTACCCTCCTTGAACAGCCAAGACTTCTTCCTTGACTTCAGAAATGAAGGATATGGAATATTGGTGCAGGCCTTCCAATGTCAATGTCATTGATGAAACATCGAATTCCTCGAGAGAATTTGTAACTTATATCATGGAAAATATGCCAGAACCATAATATCTAAGTCTGTGTGAGTCAAAGTTAACCTAAGCATGGGCAATGAATGAATATTAAGGAGCAAAGTCTAAACAAATGAGGCCAAATGAAAAAAGCTCAGGGGAGGCACTTTTTAGTTTTGGCGCCACCTGGAAGCAGAAGCATTAGAAACATTATAGTACAGATAGAGAGAGAAATGGCTTATGAGGATGGGCACAAAGCTTGTAGGTGTTGTTTGGTTATTTATCCACCCATTGACTGCCCATGGCCCTGCTAATGCCTATGGCTATTCCCAACCAGTTCCTGCCCCGCTCGCCCAAACGCATCCTCCTGGGATCTCGCTGACCTCGCTTTACTAGAAGTGCCTGTCAGTGTTTTGTGTTAGTGACTTAATTGGAGTGCTACTGGCGTAATAAAAATGTCTTAACCAGGTCCGCCTTCAGCCACTCGATTTATAAACACTATGCATGTCCTTCATTGAAGTCCTGTAAAAAACAAGCATTGGCAAGTTAACAGTTTTGGCTTGCTATTACATGCTCAGGTATGTGAATGATTTTGTAGCTACTACCATCAGTGGCCAGTTAATACCACAATGGCAGTGGCTGGCAAGTGCCTTTCCCATGCTTACACAAGAGCCAATGCTTGTTTCATTTACCCACGTTGCAGAAATGGGTGGTGGTCAATCAACAGTAATTTATCACAGGCTTCTAGGCACCCAGGTCGGTCCTTCTATGGGCTGTCACTAAGAAAAGCGGGAAACAATAAACAAAGTATTCCTATCCTTGATTGAAGGAGAGGAAGGTTCACACTGCTGCTCCCCCGATCATAGAAAATCTATCACAGGTTCAGAAATGAGCTACACCTCATTTTTGGAGTAATTGATGTGAATGTGCATCTCATTATTTATTTATTTTGTCATGTGTATAGCGCACATAGCCCGGGGCCATCTAGGTGCTTTATTTGCTTAAGATGGTTGGTTAAAGTAGTTGCTTGTGTCAACAAAATGTTTGAGGATCTGGCCCTAAATGTTTCAATGTTTGTGGGTGGACCCTAAAAACAGAAAGCAATGTGATGTGCTAATTTGAAACTTGAGATGTAGGTATGGGTTACATTTATGGTTGGAAGATTTAACATAAAATGAGAATGTTATTGCATTGCATTTTAGGCGTATTAGAAATTTGCCTAAGGTTTTGGGGGAGATTGATATAGGGTATGGGGAGATTGATATGGGGTATGGGGAAGATTGATATAGGGTATGGGTGAGATTGATATGGGGTATGGGGGAGATTGATATAGGCCATGGGTGAGATTGATATGGGGTATGGGGATGATTGATATAGGGTATGGGGGAGATTGATATAGGGTATGGGGGAGATTGATATAGGGTATGGGTGAGATTGATATGGGGAAGATTGATATAGGGTATGGGGGAGATTGATATAGGGTATGGGTGAGATTGATATGGGGTATGGGGAAGATTGATATAGGGTATGGGGGAGATTGATATAGGGAATGGGTGAGATTGATATGGGGTATGGGGAAGATTGATATAGGGTATGGGGGAGATTGATATAGGGTATGGGGGAGATTGATATGGGGTATGGGGGAGATTAATATAGGGTATGGGGGAGATTGATATAGGGTATGGGTGAGATTGATATGGGGTATGGGGAAGATTGATATAGGGTATGGGGGAGATTGATATAGGGTATGGGGGAGATTGCTATAGGGTATGGGTGAGATTTATATGGGGTATGGGGGAGATTGATATAGGGTATGGGTGAGATTGATATGGGGTATGGGGAAGATTGATATAGGGTATGGGGAGATTGATATAGGGTATGGGGAAGATTGATATAGGGTATGGGGGAGATTGATATGGGATATGGGGGAGATTGATATGGGGTATGGGGAGATTGATATGGGGTATAGGGGGAGATTGATATAGGGTATGGGGAGATTGATATGGGGTATGGGGAAGATTGATATAGGGTATGGGGAGATTGATATGGGATATGGGTGAGATTGCTATGGGGTATGGGGGAGATTGATATAGGGTATGAGGAGATTGATATGGGGTATAGGGGGAGATTGATATAGGGTATGGGTGAGATTGATATGGGGTATGGGGGAGATTGATATAGGCCATGGATGAGATTGATATGGGATATGGGGGAGATTGATATGGGGTATGGGGGAGATTGATATAGGGTATGGGTGAGATTGATACGGGGTATGGGGGAGATTGATATAGGGTATGGGGGAGATTGATATAGGGCACAAGCGCCAGTCATATTAAGCAATGGTGGCGTTCATATGGTGCAGAGCTGAGAGTCCTACAGCGTAGAGGTTACCATCTTATAGGGCGTGTCCATTATCCATACAGGGGAAAGGTTATACCAATGGTTTTCAATTTCACTTCTTTCGTTTCCAAAAGAGCAAGTAATTTTAAAATTCCATAACCGCCAATTGTTTTTGGTGGAAATAGGATTATTACCAGTATCACCACACCACCAAACTATGAGTTTGACATTAAAGTGGAAGACTCACCTCCAGAAAAGTACTGGAGGAAAATTCACCATTTTAACGCCCAAAACTGGAGGCGTTGCCACAGGCAGAATTCCCCCAAAACCCTCAGGGAGTCCTGTCAACTCCATTGGTGGGGACCACCACAGCCATACCGTCACTCCGGCGGTAATTTTGCAGGTGTAGCGGTATCCATGGCGTGCTTTGGCATCCCTTCTGACATTATGATCACCACGATGGGTCTGACCTTCGTAATGTTTTGCTGCTGTAGTTTGTTTAAAGGCACTTGTTGTTTTTGGAAAAGAAAGAAGTGAAACTTAAAAACCTGGTTATAACCTGTCCCCTGTATGGAGAATGGACGCGCCCTATAAGATGGTTACCTCCATGATATAGACCTCTTAGCGCTACACAATATGGACGCCATCATTGCTTAATGTGATCGGCGTCTGTGCCCTATACAAGTGCCACTCGTACCCCTAGGATTTGTGGGTAAACGTGGGTCCGCTCATTTGACGATGGGTGAAGGCTTCAGGCTTCTGGACGCTCTATGATTAGATGGGTGGAGTAAACTGGCATCACTAGGGTAGGTTTGAGGGGGGCTAACGCTCCAGGTATTTTCGTTGTACCCATGGATAGAAGCTCAGGGTCTACAATAAAAAGGCTAGCTAGCCCCCAGTCCCAACATTAGCGTATCCCCAGATCTTTTCCAGACCTAGCAACACCCCTGAAGCTTGGAAAAGAGTATGGGGGTCACTTGAAAAGCAAATCATGCAATGAACCTCCCCTGCCACCCCTTTACTTTAATAACCATAACGTGTATGCATTCAGTGATTACATTTATAGTCCACCCAAACAGGTGTGACTATTACTCAGTAGCACCCATTCCATCATGAGCCCTCCCCCTATGGAGTCTAACCCATGGCCTATACACTGAACGCACATTTCTGCAGCAGGTACTTTTTTTTTTTTTTTTTATTTATTATTGAGTTAGCTGTTATAAACAACTTTTCAATATACAACATTAAATACTTTAAAAAGATAAATACACAATTCGTTTGGTTACATTCATTGATAATATATATACCCAAGCAGCCTAGATGTCATGGCGATATAAAATACCAAAAGACCAAAAGACCAAGGCCAAGCCCAAAGCATACAACAACAAACTTCTGGCGAATTATGCTTGAGCATTGAGCTCTGAGTCCACTACAATCAAATGATTCAACAAGAGCTAAGTTTCACCAATAAATCATTACTCATGTATCATGTATCATATATGGGCTGCCTGAGAGTGTAAATTTCCTCATTTATCAATGTCCCAATTCATCGCAGATAGAAAATTGAATAGAGCTATCTGAACAGAGTGATTGTTAAAACACAATAAAAACGACCATAGCATTTCAGGGTCGATAGTTGCTAAGATGCTCATCACTTTTGAGAAGCACCGTGATCTGAGGGTTACCAATTGGACACAATGACAAACTAGATGCTCGAGAGACTCAGTTGTGGTTGCATCCTTACAGAATACAGGTACTTTAACACACCAGGCTACCGTGCTGCATTGGTTATTGCACGATGCCGACGTTGCCTCTGCCCCATTGATTTTAGTGAGGAAAGGAGCTTTATTCGTTCATCTCTGCAGCACCGCCTGCTGATTCCAGCCCAATCTCGAAACATATGCCCCCTCCCCCCTGCTTTCTAGGTCAAGAGCCCCAGGAGTACACCCCCCTGACAGGCACGACGAGGAGGCAGCGCCTGCGAGCTGGGCCCAGCTGCTCCTTAATTGCCAACCTGCATTCCTGCTGCTCTCTGGACACACTCGCCCCGCCCCCCCCCCCCCGCACCCTGCGCCTGAACACATCGTTATACTTTCAGTATTCTCAATATACATTTCTGTTCCTGATTTATTTTGCAAGGGAGAGAGGGGGCGAGTGCAGAGTTCCTTTTAGGACTCCATCCCCAGGTAGGTGAGATTTGCCCTGAATCTCGTCAATCATTGAACACCGCGTGGTTTCTGACCAGTTGTGTAGTCAGACCAGAACTTGCCGATATGTATGATATGGCATTTATAACGCGCCTATACACAAGTGCACCATACAGAAGGGGCAGTGTACTTGACATAGGGAGCCTCTCTTCATTCTCTGACCATCAAGCAACTCAGCTGCTACTCTCAAGTCAAACAGGGGCTTCAAGCACGACTGCTCGCCATTGGGTAGCGAGGCCCAACACTAAGGCATACATCTAAGAATGCAGGAAGGGATTGCTATGTTATGTTGAAAAGCACTTAGACTGGGCCCATCATCGCGGCCATGAATGCTGAAAGGAGCAGAGGTGGAAGAAAAGGAGTGGAGGGACTGGTTACCAATGGGCAGCCGAACAGAAAGGAACAATGGGACTGGGGCAGGGGCTATGTATTGTAAGGTACAGTATGATACTTGTGGCGATACACCACGCATACAATGATATTCATTTTATCCACCTTATTTAGAAGAAAAACAACATTAAACCTACAAAGGTACAATTTACATAGCATAATGGTGGCATTACGTGTATTTTGACCTCTCTAACTATGAATGTATTAAATGGCAACGCAGTCTGCTAGAATTTGCACATCTTTAACACAAGGGGCTCAAAGTCCTACCGTGGCTTGCCAATGGGCTCAAGACATCCACTTTCTGGGTTATAACATGTTAAAGGTGGTCCTTCGCTGGAGGTAGGCCCTTGAATGCACGGAGCAGTGATCGTTCGAGACTTTGGGAAAGTCATCCGCCCGAAACACCACCTCGCAGTCCTATTCAAGGATAACTTACCCTGCAGCAATGACTGAATCACTGCTAGCAAAGATACAAGGCTCCCCCTCTGTCCCACACAGCGTCCTACTCCTTTACAGACCCCCTGACTACACAAGGTACTTTGCAGTCTCCCTTAGTGACGCCCTACCAGTCACCTTAATTCAGCATCCATCTATCACCATATTAGGAGATTTCAACATCTGGTCCGACATTCAAACCCCATGACCCAACTGATATCTCTCCCGACCGCATGACTCACCTGTAACGTGGTATTCAGCTCTTAGCACCTGCTATCCATCCGGCTCCTCGCACGCTAATCTGAACAGATCACTCCGCAACCTTCTCCTGCCTGACCTCCCCATCCCCCCACTCCTGTCACACCAACCTTCCCTCTCCAACCTCTCCAACCCACGTCGCTCTCTGTAATAAGGTCACTATTAACCCTGATCTAGCCATCTGCCTTCTAAACTCACTCCCAGCACTCACTCTAGGAAGGCCCCCTCCATCAAAACTTTCCATCAGTGTCTCTCCAGTGCCCTCATCTCGCTCTCTCTACCGATATGTACCTCTCAGGGACCGGGCGTCAATCCCAAATGGTACACAGCCCACCTTAAATCACTCAAAACCCTCAAAAACCAACTGGAGCAGACTAGGAAAACAAACCCCACCCCTCACAACAAAACCTCTCTTGCAAGACTGAACAGGGGCTACCGGTTATATATTAGAAAATCCAGAAAACCTTCTATGGGAACCGAATCTCCAACTCTGTAAATCGAGCCAAAAACTGCCCAAAATCATCACCGAATTCAAGATGCCTGGCTGCTCAGCCCCTCCCCCCCAACTCCCAATCACTCTGCAATGCTCTGTCCGACCACTTTCACAATCTCACTATAGGTAGACACTGTTCCATCCTCTCCAAACTAGCTCCAGTGTCCCTGCCTCTTTCCATGCTCCATCCAGTCCCATCCCTACTCCTCCCTCTATGCTGGTGCTCTCCTCTTTCACCCCATCTCACACACAGAGTTGAAAAAAACATCTAGCACAAAGCAAACCCTCAGGTTCCCCTGGAAACCTCTGTCCCCCAACCCTTAAGAACATCCTAATGATAACATGGGCAGGCAGTATTACATGATCCATTATTAACCAGTCCCACTCCTCAGGTATCTTCCCGGAGGCCATCAAAACATCTTACACTCTCTCGACCCTCGCCTTCTCTCCAATTACCTCCCATCTCCAACACCTTCTTCATTGCCAAACTCTTGGACCACAATTAATATAAATAGCTCTGCCTCGTCACAGAAACTAACAACTTCCTTGACCCAGCCCAAATGGGCTTCAGACCCCTCTGTGGAATTGTGACATAGCTTGTGTCGGTTTTGGATGACATAAAAAGAACAGCTGACTCAGAGGGATGTGCTGTGCTCACCTCCTTGATCTATTTGCCACCTCCATGTGCGCTGGACTCAAATCTATCACTCTCCCACCACATCAATTCTGTGTCCAGTACCTGCCTCTTCCACCTACACAGCCTTAGGTGAATCTTCCCGAAACTCTCCTACCCACACCGAGTCTCTGCAATACTTGCCATCCTCCTCCTCCGCATAGACTATGCAAACTCCCTTGATATGATATGATATGATAAGTCATTTATAACGCGCCTGTACACAAGTGTTTCTAGGTGGGACAAGACAAGGAAGGGAAGGGAAGACAGAATGAGGAGAAGACTAGGTCTTGTGTCATTTAGATTGTGCAATTGCGAGAACGAGAAGTGCAAGGGGAAATCGGGGCGAGTGCAAGGGAGAGGGGAGGGGAAAATAGGACAGCAGTGCTCTAAGTAAGTGCAGCTAGGGCAGCGCGGTTCCGGGTAGTTACCCAGGAACCCTATAGTCCCTTTTGTAGGGACTATAGGGCTACAGTTACAGCCCCTAAGTGCGTAATAGGCCCGGAGGCAGTGACTGATCAAGAAAGAGCCTGCTACCCAGTGAGACTCTGAGGGTAGCCAAGCAACCAGCCAGTACAGCAGACAGGTAGGTCAGGTAGGGCACTCTGGCTACCAGCTCAGGAAGCTCCAAACAATCCAAAACTCTGCTGCCCATCTCATCCTTACCATCCCACAGAGACAACATATTAGCCCCACACTAATGGTTCTACACTGGCTCCCTATCGGCCGACGGACTACCTTAAGAGCCAAGTGCATCATTCACTGCGCCCTCCATAAAATTGGACCAGAATTCCGCCAGGTTAAACTCACACTCTATCAACCCACCAAAAACCTCAGATCTAGTTTTGCTCTTCTCCTCGCTATCCCCATTACAACTCCACCAGACTGGGAAGAACATCTTTCTCCATCCAAGCTCCCTTCATCTGGAACTTCCTTCCACTCCCCATCCACCACAATGACAACTATCCTTCAGAAAGACCCATAAAGCTTGGCTATGCCCCACGGCAAGCTGAATCCCTCTCCACCACTCCTATTTAAATCATCACAGCATCATTCACATGCATCTGCCTCACCCACACCAAAACACCAAAACACCAACAAGTCACGTGTACATACACCTACAGACAGATACCAGCCATTGTCGCGGCGGCCCACCCTGCATACTGAATACACACATCACATCAAAGACACCAACAAAGCCATGTGTACATACAACTACAGGAAGATGCCGGCCATTGTCACGGCAGCCTATCCACACACCACTCACTCAGTGTACAATAACACACAACAGCCCTTCTGGCCCCCTCTCTCTCACCCTGGTGGGCACTCATATCCTGTACATAGCTCCTGTCAGTTTGAAGGTAAGAAATGTATTAGGATCAGTGGTCGAAGTGGATGGCTGTAGTTGAGAGCGGTGCTCCTCTAATTAAAAAAAAAATGTTTACTGTTCCTATACTTTTATTTTAAAAAGAAAACGTTCCGGAATGGATTATTTTGCAAATAAAAGTGTAGGAAGAAGTTTAACCTTGCACTTCAGTGCGCTGGACTGAACTTTCCCTTAAACAGCAGGTGTGATGTTTGGGGGCTTGGATTGTGGGTGGGAGCGGGAGTGGTGATGAGGTTTGTGGGGAGTAGGAGCTGTACAGAAGGGAACATAGTTCCACTATTTGTTTTCATACACTTCCACCACTCGCCTGCCTATGCCATGAAATAAGTACTGGGTTCTCCCGTCTATTGCACCCTGCCTTGACCGCACACCTCGAGCGTCCATGCTGTTAGCCTGTCTACTGTCTAAATATTTATGGGAATTGCTGATAAAAGCACTCACAAGATATTCGGAATTGGAAGCAAAAGGTCCAGGATGATGATTTGTCTATTACGCTTTGATGATGTATTAGGCCAGCATGTTCTATTCCATCTGGAGATACCACAGCCTTTTACAGATGACATTAGCACCCAACTACTCCAAGCCTCAAGGTACATATGCACACACCTCTTTAGCGACCTTCGGCCACAGGCATGGCTGCCCACCCGCATTCATTAGAATGCAGCGATGACTACGTCAAAAATCGGTCCTGCTGGACACATAATGCTCCCCTCAGGATTAAACACAGCTCACAACACCTCTTTTCCATCAGAATGCAGCGGCTACCTACCACAAAATACTGTGTCGCTTGTCACTTACCAAGTCTTTCTTGCTATCACACATATTCCCCCCACTCAGTCCCCAACCATGGGCCTGACTTGGGTAGCTTCTTGGAGACCGGCCAGCCTTCATAACTACTTATCTTGGCCAAATGCACACACTCATTTTAGCCTTCACATAACTTCCCACATTTTGGCCGTCGGTCCCCCGAGGGCATTCCCACCACAAGCACGTTGTGGCCATATAAATGGGATAAAGGTGCTTGTTAGCAAGGATCATATGCAGTACCCTTTGGGAACACTACACACAATTAAGACTGCAAGTGTAAGTACAATTTCACCTTTGGTACAAGCCTGTACTACACAGTAAAGTGGTAGCGATGGATGAGCAGCCAGAATTATCTCAAGAGTAAAGTGAGCAGTACAAGAGTTTGCACAAAGGACAACAATTACTATGGTCCAAATAAAAACTAATTCAAGGTTTGTGAGTAAAAGAATATACATTTATTTACACCATCATTTATAGAACAGTTCACTATCATAAAGCAGCAGAAAATCACAGTCTTAATATATTACAACAACACCCAATCAATTCTGGACAAGTTAAGCTCAAAATGAAGTGTGAGCAAAATGGCACTCCAAGCTATTTAAAATGGAGAAAAGACAAGGTTGTTCAAAATAAATAGCACCAACAGTTTATAGGCAGGGCAATCTAGAAAAGGCTACTACAACTAGGATTCAAGTCAATAGATCTAGGCCAATGTAATGGTTCAGAGTCTTTGCGGAGGATCACACAGTTCAAAGTAGTTTGCAGTTAAGTCTTTGCCAAGAGTCCAAAACGATGTTGGTCAGAGGAAAAGTTATTTAAAGGAGAAGAGGCGAAAGATTTCCTGCACTTTCACTGCGGATGGACGGAACGAACAACCGAATTTGCACAGTACCTTTAAAGAAGAAGAATGCTGTAGCTGAGGAAGTTGTTCCTAGCAGTTCGTGCAGGCTCACGGTTCCTGAAGCTTCAGTTGTGGTGAAAAGAAGGAGGACGGCTGGAGGGTCCTGCACTGCCCAGGGAAGAAGCCACTACCCTTCACTAAAAACAAAAAGATAAGGGCAACCACTATCTGAGGTTATTTAATTATAAGGAGTCTCTAGGAATTACTAACACACGTATGAAACCACTGTCGGTTATCCCTAACATCACATATCAACGGTCCACCTTCGAGGATGTGATATGTGAGGAGCGAGACATTTCCAGCTGCTGGTCCCGCAAGAGTTTAGACCAGCTTTATTGGACCTTCACAATTCCCACATAACTACAAGGACACCAGAGAAGAGCTAAGACACAGGGCCACATATTGTGCTATTTCCTTTGTCTAGGAATTCACAGACAGTTGATATTTTACTGTGAAACCATCCCAATCTGTCAAACGTCATCTCTCCTTGATATTGGCCTAGCCATTTTGTAGCCTCCTCTCATTATTGATTTGCATTCCTTTAGGATAGTGATGGATATCGATGCACTTCCATTTATCGTCCCAAAGAAATGACTTAGCGGAGAGAATTAAACCAAACCATCAAGAATCGTCTGTTGGAACTCCTAGACAAAGACACCTGGAACTGGTACATGCTGGTACCATGGACCCACTTTTCTGGGTGGAAGACAACTAAGGTCTCTCCTGGTTCTCTCCTTTTGAACTGGTGTGACAAAAATCAGGTCACATCCGGGACATGCTAGCAGACGAGTGGGGAATGAGGAGGATGTAAACATGAATGTAACCAGAATCATGTAGACAACCATGCACACATACACTTGGTTTAATCGTTGGTAAGACAACATTTAGAGGAAGTTCAAGAAAAACAAAAATTACTTTACGACGGTCAAGTCCAACTATGAAGATTTCAAATGAGGAAGGAGTCATAGATGATACTAACTGAAACTGAAAGTAAAGGTCTAGCCAACTGACAGGACATGGACCTTAAAATATTACAAAAATGTTGGAGGTTCTCAATTATCAAGTCCAACAGGAGGATAGCTATAAGCCAGCGTAGGTTTACCAGGTAAGCTAGGTTAAAACATGGTAGGACATCACAGTGACCCCAGCGGACACAGCCAAGGACACACTCTTTCAAATGGCTCGGACCAAGAATCCTGGGAAAATTGTGTGTAAAGACTTCACACCGTCTCAAAGCGTCAAGATATTTTCATTAAAAAACAGGCATGGTCAAAGATGTCACACTTGGAATTGAGACTTCTACAGGCAGTTTAGCAGAAACCCATTGCCAAGCTGTCCAGGAGTAGGTCACGCACTTGTTACACCAGGGTGGTCTTTCTCAGTGTTCCTTGTGGGGACCCAGACAGAAGTGGGAGGGTCTTAACAGATTTCAGAAAAGTCAATTATATCTCAAAACTTGACGTGCCCTCTATCCGCTGCATCAATAAAATGATCGAAACCTTTGGACTAGCCCAGTACACATTGTCATTGGAGCTTACTAACGTCTACTGGCAGATTCCAATGCCACCAGAAGATGCAGAGATGACAGTCTTCTCTACTCCTATTGAATGATACTAGATTACCATGCTTTCTTTTGGACTTAAGCGAGCTCCTATTTTCCAACTAGTCATGGAAAGAATCCTCAATATAATGTTGCCTCAATCTCCCTAGGGAAAGAAAACCCAGATAAGATGATTCATAAGGATGAAGATATTTGTCACACATATATTCTAATTTGGGGTGTAGGGGCGTGCCAAAATGTGTGACAAATTCCTTCATCCATTTGTATTTCCTTATGTTGTTTTTGTCCCCAGGGAGTTTGAGGCAACATTATTTTGAGGAACATATGTTTAAAAAATGAATGAATTTGTCATGTATGTATTTGGAATTGGGGTGTAGGGGCGTGCTTTAATACTTAAAAGTGAAATATAAAAAAGTGCTATAATATGTAAATGTGAAATATATCTCGTTTCATCTTTCCCATTGTGAATGCAACCTCTGTGTGATCACGTGTGTTGAAACACATGTTTTTTTTGGCAAACATATGCCTGGGCTTCATAATCTGCTGTTTGTTTTACGCCACTGGACACTTTTGCAGCATTCATTTAACTTCACAGATTCTAACTTCAAGATGGCGGCCGGCTTTTTCAGGCTGTGTCTGTAGCCTGATCTGTACCCATATCCATTGGCTACTCCGGCCTCCATCACACCATTGGCTGGACCGGGGGGCGGGAGCTGTCCCTTTCTTCAAAGGCCCATTTCCAAGGCCCCTGTCAGCTTCCCTGTCTGCTTACCAGGACACTACATGTCGCTGCTATAACAGCCGGACCCTGCCCCGGCCTGCCAGCTCACGTAGCCATGTAACTGGACTACCAAGACTCTCTTACTTTCCTCTCCATGGGTTTAGCTCCCTCCCTTTACCCTTTCTCTTCCCTTCCTGAACCTTCACTCGCCCATCTGTCTGCTCCAACTGGTCTCCCTGTCATGCTCTCTAATTGCTTCGTTTCAGCACCTCTAACTCATAACTAATTTCTTTTACCTATGATGCCTTAGCATTTGCCTTCGAAAGTCAAATTTGGGTGTGATTTTAGAAAGTCAAATTTTGGTATGTTTCTAAAAAGTCAAATTTGGGTGTGTTTTAGAAAGTCAAATTTGGGTGTTTTAGAAAGTCAAATTTGGGTGTGTTTCCTATTTTACCTTGGCCCTCAATTGTAACCTGCTAGCCCAGTGACTGTTCCATGCCTCTGCACCTGCATATTTCTCCCACTGCCTCCTCTCTCTACCTGCCCATGGAGCTGTCTGTTTCTCCTATCTACTCAAACTGCTTCACTATCACCTATCCTTCCCTTCTCACTAAGTCTGGTAAGAATACACTTAAAAAGGATATCCTTGCCTGCAATCCAGGTCTAACCATTGCTGATACCTATTCCAGCGCTTCTGTCAGACAAACCCTCACTGACATCCTCTTTGCCCTTCCTTCACCAGATCTCTGGACCCCTCATATGATCTCTGTGCTCTGCCCTGTCTCCTCCTCTCCCATTAATGGTGGCACCCATTGGGAAGTCCTCATGGATTTCTTTGAATCCTCAAGAGTCATCATTAATGTCTACCTAAATGGCATTGTAATGGTGCAAGGCCCACGGGTCAATCTCCTTCTCTTTGATAGGCGGTTCCCTCACCTCATCAACTTCCTCTCATCTCCAGCCCTCCCCTACTCTCCTCCCTTGGCTGCCCTGCCCTTTTTTCCTTCCGCTTCTGCCCCATCTCAAGCTCCTCCCACACCTCCGCAGGGCGTACCTCTGATTTGTACCCCTGCCTGGAAGGTCTTAAAGGCTGGAAACCTTCTTCATCTTGCCACCCCAACTCTCGCTCTGCTGTCAAACACTCCTCTGACATCTGCCACCTCCTAGAATAACTTGACCTTGATGTTCTCGGTCTCACCTAGACATGGTTCACGGCCAGCTCTGTCACAAGCTTTGACACTCTCCTCCCTGATGGCTACAAGACCCTCTCCGCCCCCAGATCGACATGGCCCGGAGTGGGTGTAGCCCTGTTCTTCCCTGAGTGGATTCCTGCCTCTATAATCCCCATTCAGACATACTCCTCTTTCGAAAGCTATGTCTGCAGGCTCTCTTTCTCTCTTCTAGCCACTCTCTTACTGTTTCTACTCTCTACAGGCCCCCTGGTCAAATCACCTCATTTCTCTCCGAGTGGGCAGGCCTCTCCTCGTCCCTCCCGGCATCTACCACTCAACTCCTCCTCCTTGGTGACCTCAACATCCATCTGGATTCTCCCTGTTCCTCCTCTGGGCTCTTTCTTGACCTCTGCGATTCACTCTCCCTCTCTATCCTCCCCTCCAGCCCGACCCACTTTGATGGTCACACACTTGATGTCTTGATCTCCTCTGGCCTTCCCCTATCTACTCTCCTCACCACTCCTCTCTCCTGGAGTGATCACTGCCTCCTCTCCTCTCATCTTTCCATCTACTCTCCTCAAGCCAAGTCTACCCCAAGATTGTCACCCACCTTCTCGGACATCCAGCCCATGAAGTGTGTGTCAGTTGAGGCTTTTGCTGCCACCTTCTCGCCCCCCTCCTCCACCCCAGGCTGACTCACAACCTGACACAGCCCTGTCTCTGCTCTACTCCTCTATTTCTGCTACCCTTGATGCTCTTGCCCCTCTCATGAGGATCCGTTTGAAGTCCAAAGCCAAGTGTAATTCCTGGTATGACTCTGACCTAGCTACACTTAAATGTAAGTGTAGGGCGGCCGAGAGGAAATGGAGGGCTTCTTGCTCATCCTCTGACAAACTGGCCTGCCGCCTCCTCCAAAGGCAATACCGACTCTCTGTACACACCAAGAAGTCAGTCCACATTCAAGCCTGTGTCTCTGCAGCATCTAACAATTCGGCCGAACTTTTTAAAATCTTCAAGGAGCTGGCCAACCCTGCTGTAGTCTCTATCCCGCATCTCACCTCCCATGCTTTTTGTGATGCCCTTGCCTCACACTTTACCTCTAAAACCCAGGACATCTTATCCACCCTCTCCTCCTCTGCCCCTCTTCTCCCCTCTCCTTCCCTGCTTGCTGATCGACCGTCAGATACCCCCTCCCTCTTTCTCCTCCTTTCCTCTTTTCTCCCCTGATGAGGTCGCTAGACAAGTCCGATCTTTGAAACCTCATCAAAACAGGTCCATCCCTGTTCTTTAAAAAACATTAAGGACCACATTGATACCCTCATTCCGTCCCTTGCTGATTTCTGCAACCTCTCCATTGCCTCTGGATCTGTCCCCTCCTCTCTGAAGCACTCCCTTGTGCATCCTCTCCTCAAGAAACCCACAGCTGATCCTTCTTGTCTGGCAAACTCTCGCCCAATTTCCATTACTCCCTTTTTGGTTAATCTCCTGAAAAAGCTTGCCGTCTCGCAGCTTAACCTTCATTCTGATTCTGTTGGCTCTCTCGATGACCACCAATCTCGATTCACAGCTTCTAGAAGCACGGAAACTGCTCTACTGAACATCCGTGAAGACCAGCTCTCCAACCGGGACTCTAACATTACCTCTGTCCTCATCCTTCTTGATCTCTCCTCTGCTTTCGATACGGTCAACCATCCCACCCTGCTGGGGGGGGGTGTGGCTAAATGGCCGTGAGCTAAGACATGTATGTCCGGAGCTACTGCTGATCCGACAGTAATCCGTTTGAAAATAGGCGCTCCACGATGCCTACAAGAAGTGGCTTTACAGCAAAAGTTTGGGCAATAGAAAGAGCAGGCTCCGGTGCAAAGTGTGGATGAAACTGGACATGCGAAAGTGGAAATCGAAGTAAGCAGAGGTTTGCGAATTGCTGAAGACAAAGAGAAAATGGCGACCAACCGAGGACTGCACGAAGGATCTCCATAGAAAGCCCAGAGGAAGGAACCGGAGCCCCGTGACCCGCGAGGAACTGCCTGTTCACTGCTAAATGCTACAGAAATAAGCCAGCAAAGATACATTGTGACAGGAGCGAAGCGGCAGCCGTGAAATAAAGCACCGAAGTGGACCGGAAGATACAACGTAACCCGACCAAGGCAAAAACATTATTATTCCAACCAGATTCGATAAAAACTTGTGAGAGTTGTATGAAGTATCCAGATTTTCAGAATCAGCCATTCGGCTTCAAGAAATTCAGCCACCCCGTATGGTATCTGAAACAGTCTCCCTCCCCGGCTCACAGATCGGACTTTATGAGGCTTAGTTTCAATCTCTAGCCAACACTGGAAATTCAGATCAGGCGCAAACTAACTACTCTCAGTAATTCTGTTTGCAGATTTTGTAAGAATAATGCAGATAAAGAGACCTTACAACATTTACTGACAATTAGTCCCACTTTAGCAAGTCTACGTGCAAAATACTTCAAAAAAATCTTTGATAGGTACAGAGAAGTGTCTCCTGAATATCTATGGCAAATGATTTTCTCAGGATTTTTGGTAACTGTGAGGATTGCTACAATTAATTATCTAAAAATATTAAAATTGAAAGAAACAGCACACGCAGATGTAATGAAATGAGAATGCTTAACTGTATGTCAGCATTTTTGTTTTCTTCCTTTTTTTTAGTGAATTTAATGCCTACATGCTGTTTTAAGTTATGAGTTGAGTCAATGTATAACTGAAATGAATTCTTTTTTTTTAATGTGTAACTGAAATGAAAACTTTTATTATTGTTTTAATTATTGGTCAAGTTTGGATGTAAATGAAATTGTAAAAGTTGATGAATTCAGCTGCAAACAATAAAAACATTATAAAAAACTACAATGTATCACAAAGCATAAGTGGGAAAGAAGCAGACGGCGGGAAGAAGATACCCCCTACAACTAACGAGGCGGCAAGGAAGATAGGAAACGGGAACCCACGGCACGAAGACACAGGAGAGGGCAGTGCACCAGTGAGGCTGAAGGCACTCAGGGGGACGAAAGGAGCACCTAGGACACGGATGTGCCCCTAAACGTAATTACCAACACAGCGGGCACTGGACAGCACCCGGAGTTATAAAGCTGCACAAACGCTCACAGAAACTATAAAGTGTCCCCTCCGGTCTCATGCAGGCAGGTACGGGTAACACAACGGCGCACTCTCATCGCAGGACCTCGCAGTCCATGCAGTTAGAACTAATACACATTAAAAGGCTGATACAGAGCGGCAAAACTCAAGGCCAATAACCGTGGCTGTTGACAAGGAACCTTCCGGAGATCAGCCGTCACCCAACTAGGTGACACAACAAGCCGGGCTGCAGACAGACAACTGTACTCAAGCATGGAAATACCTGAAAGTAAATGACACAACGGCGTATGGAGGAGCAAGCAAGAAGGCAATAAAGCGACCTGTATGGTGACTCAAAGGGGCCCTTCTTGTACAGGCAAACCGGTAAACACTGGGGAAGGAAGGGAAGCGCAAGTTGAAGGACCCCAACAAGTACGTATGCCAGTGGCTACTAACATCCTATGCGCCATCTGAGTGCAGAGAAGCAGAGTTAAGAAGGCGCCACAGGGCATGGAAAAAGCCCAAGCACACAGAGGGGCCGAATAAGGGCAAGTACCCAAGTGTGACCAACGGGCTTCCCAGATGCACTCCCTGCGCAGCCTCCTCTCCTG
Organism: Ambystoma mexicanum; assembly: GCF_040938575.1. Lineage (NCBI taxonomy): Eukaryota > Metazoa > Chordata > Amphibia > Caudata > Ambystomatidae > Ambystoma > Ambystoma mexicanum. The sequence continues at coordinate 1,394,290,503 of NC_090924.1, forward strand.
CCAGGAAAAAGAAACAGGAGACAATTAAGGCGATCTGTACGGTGACTCAAACGGGCCCTTCTTGCACAGGAAGACAGTTAAACGCTGGAAAAGGAGAGCAAACGCAGGTTGAGGGACTGCAACAAGTATGGAAACCAGTGGCTACTAACATCCTGAGTGCCCTTGGACTGCTGAGAAGTAGAGTTAAGTAGGCGCCACAGGAACATGGAAAAAGCCCAAGCACACAGAGGTGCTGAATAAAGCCACGTCCCCAAGTGAGACCAATGGCCTCCGCAGAAGCACTCCCTGTGCAGACTCCCACCGGGAGAAGGAAACCAGAGGGTACCTAAAGAACTGCCAGCAACCACACCACGTGGTAGAAGCGGGTAGACCCCAGATCACAGAGGAGCTGCCCATGGTACCCAGAATCTAAGGATTAGAACCCGCATAAGAACACCAAGAGACATTCCCACTCCACTGGGCAAGACAGAAGCAGACAGTGCTGTCATGGATGCCAGGCATACATAGGAACTTAAAAGGTAACAATGTCGAAAGAGAAAGGAAAATGGATACCCTAGACACATTCACCAGACCCACTCAAGTATTGAAAGGAGCAAAATCGCAACCACAAGAGCCAACAGAAGGAGCACCGCAAGATCGAATGGACAAATAAATACTGGCTGGCGCAGCAGAACTGAAGACATCGCTGGAATTCAAAATGGATGCAATGCAGATAGATATGAATCTTTTAAGGCAAGACATCAGAGTGCCGTTTTAGCGCACAGGAGCACTAGAAAAGGAGGTGCAGGCCAATGCCTGTGGCTGCAAGGATAACACCACGGAGATCTCCTATCTGAAACAGCAAGTGCATAACCTGGAAAACAGGGTGGAGGAAGCAGAAGGCTGGGACAGACACAATAACTTTCAGATCATCGGTCTACCAGAAGACGAGGAAGGACAGAACCCGACCAATTATATGGAAGACATGTTACTGCAGGAAATTGGTGTGGGCACGCTCCCCCAGGGATTTACAGTGGAAAGAGTGCACAGGGCACGGATTAGGAGACTGCAGCCCAGGGGCCTGCCAAGACCAATAATAGCCAAAATACTGTATTATAAGGACAGAGAGAGGATACTGTAACATTTTCGGAAAGGCGGCACCACCAGCAGAGTGTTGGCATCCATCACAGCATTCCCGGACTACACCTTTTGGTACAAAAACAACGGATGGACTACAGAGTGGTGAAAAGAAGACTGCGAGGGGCCCAACTCAAGTTTATGCTCCTGTATCCTGCCAAGATGAAAGTGCTGCATAAGGATCGGGCCCTGTTTTTGGAACGCCGGAAGAAGTAAACAGTTGGATGGACTCCCAGAATATGCCATCAGAGCAGAGAGATTGTGACGGTGAGGAGAGTGATAAGTGATACGTCAAAAGGGGCCTTATGATATAACCTGGAGGGTGGAGGTGTTGATACAAGGGCTGGCGATAGAGACACTTAGACTATTAGAGAACTGAGCCAGGAGGCCTATGACTATTAGCAATACGCAGGAGTCATACAGGAATCGCTCTTACCCGTAGTAGGTTAGCTAGTTGGGATACTGGTAGCACAGTATCCACCTGTTGCACTCTTAGTAACGGCAAAGGGCTGTGAAAGGAGAAAGAAACAAGAGGGCCTGAGATTCAGTTTTGGAGCTGGGCAAGTGTTGGGTTAGGTTAGGAGGGGTGAGAAGGAGGGGAGATTGGAGAAGTTGGGGAAGTTGCAAAGGGACAGGCCTACAGACAAGCATCAGGATGACAGAGAAGGGAGGAGGGAGCCGAGATGAGAAGGCTGAACAACGAAGAAAATGGGCGAGCTGAAGATAGTAACCTGGAATGTGCGCGGGCTGAACAACTATATCAAACGGAATAGGGTCATGATGTATTTGCGTAGACAAAAAATAGTCATAGCACTGTTGCAAGAAACTCATCTGACCAAAGAAAAGCAAGATGTTATAATAAGGAAATGTAAAGGGATAACCTTGGGAGCTACATACTCAGCATATGCCAGGGGGGTCATAACATGGATAGCGCCTCGTTCCATTTAAGCTGCTGCAGTCCACCATAGACAAAGAAGGTAGGATGATACTGCTGAGGGGGCTGGTGGAGAATAAAGAAGTATGCATAATCAATGTATATGCCCCAAATCGGGACACAACAGCCTACTTTAGAGCTCTGTATACACAGTCAGTCTGTACATTGATGGAGCAGTGATCTGCGGTGGGGATGTTAACTGTACTCTAGACCCGTTGATGGAAAGGTCAGACAAGAAAATGATACACCCGACCGCGGCAGCCAAAGCCCTTGATACCCTGCTACACGCCTTTCAGTTTGCAGACACATGGAGGGAGTGCCGTCCATACGATAGAGTATACTCACATTATTCTGCCCCACAAAATCTTTATACAAGGCTGGATTACATATTCATAGAGACAGACCTAATACGGGAAGTGTTGTAAGTGGAATATAAAGCAGTGGTACTAGCCGACATGGCAGATCAGGCCACCCAGAACTAGGATCCCCACATGGAGGCTCAGGGCGGAACCTTTAACAGATATGACGTTCCATGAAGACCTGAGGTTGGAGATAGAGGAATACTTTAAACACAACACGGGAAGTGTAGACTCGGCTGGGACACTATGGGAGGCATTCAAGGTGGTGATAAGAGGGGCGGCAATGGCTAAATCCAAGGGGTTGCAAAATGTAATAACAAGCGAACTGCAAAAGAAGAGATGATGCAGAAGGGCACAGGAACCCCACAGGAGGCTGAGACCAAGACCCAATTACAGCAGGATTTAAAAAATCACTGGGAGAGACTGGGTAATTTAAGCTACCAGAAATATATGGAGAGGCAGCACGCAGCAGGAGATAAACCGGGCAGATTGTTAGCCTGGCTATACAAAAGCAAAAACACCAGACAGACCATTAGAGCAATGCAAGGGACAGACGGCCAGCTGCATGAGACTCAAGAAGGAGTCAATGAATGTTTTTAGAATACTAAAGGCAACCGTATGCAGACTCCAGCGTAAACAAAGAGATACACATGCGGGAAGCATTAACAGAGATCACACTATCCAAATTAGAGGAGGCAGAAAGAGAAAGCTTAGAACCTCCGATAACAGCGGAAGAAGTGGAGCATGTCATTAAGTTATTGCCCTCTGGCAAGACTCCAGGGCCAAATGGACTCCCTAGCGAATTTTACAAAATGTATAAGACAGTATTACCCCCCTCCCCCATTAATAGAGATGTTCAACGAGGCGCTTAGCAAATGTACACTGCCTGTGAACCTATGGGAAGCGATTATCATGTCGTCCTGAAGCCCAAATAAACCAGACACAGAATGCGGGACTTGCAGACCGTGGTCCAAGATGCTCTTCATTCTAGCGCTAGAACCCCTAGCAGCGTACTTGAGGCAACAATATGGAGAGGTCGGGATCAGCACAAAGGGAGGGCAGCATTTCATATCACTGTATGCGGATGGCATGCTGTTGTACCTGCGTTATCCAGAAGAGAACCTGCAATATATTTTAGAAGTGATGGAACGATACGCAGGACTATCCGGCATAACGGTCAAGCCACAAAAATTGAGTATATTCCCATTAGGAAGAGATATAGGCACGCCCAAACACAAGCTGCCGGTATTGCAGGTTACTTGGGAAATTGTTCTCGAAATTACAGAGCATATGCAGGGGATTCCTCTGGCATAACTCAAGGAGCAGAATGGCATTGTGGAAGCTACAAAACCCATACGAGCAGGGAGTCATTAGAATGTCAAACTTCGAGGTGTATTACCTAGCTAGCCAGCTAAAATATGTAGCGAGATGGCTGTCGAAAGAACAGACATTGGAATCTGAGTTGTTGAGCGCCGAAAGCACCCCGTACTTTCTGAATGAAAGAATGTGGTTGCCGAAATAACAAGGAGACAATGAGGAAGACTGTTGGGTATAGGTAGAGAAATGTGGTGGAGGGCATGCTGACTAATAGACAATCCGGCCCGTGCTCACCACAGATACCGCTGGTGGTTCTGGTAGGAGCAGACAAACAACTTAGGCTGAATATTAGAAGGAAATGGGAATCGGTGGGCATAGCGCTAGTGGGGGATTTATGGGTAGTTGAGAAACCTAAGGAGTTTGAGGAATTGATGGAGGAAACAGGGCTACACCGGGTACAGCATATCACATATCTAAGGCTGGCAAAGATAATAAAAAGGAAATGGTCATAGGGGGACTTAGCATGTCAGCCAGATGTAGTGTATATGATGTATCGGAGGGAGGACACAAAGTCTCCCGTATATATGAGTTACTGATGTATAACATTGGAAAAGAAATCGTGCAAACGAGATCAGACTCGGAGGAGGAAGTGGGTGAAGTGATGGAAGATGGGTTGTGGATTAGAGTGCAAGGATACCACAAAAGGGTATCGAGAAACACACGCTTACAACATTTTCAGTTATATGTAACCCACACAGCATACATGACATGAAAATAGTGAAATATCAACATGCAACAATACAGACATGCCCAAAATGTGGGGAAAGGGAAGCAGGAATGGTACATATGTTTTGGTCTTGTCCCGAAATTGGTAGATTCTGGAGGGAGGGAGCTCAAATCATGACAGAAGCGACTATTAACCTGGATGTAAGCACCCCCTGGGCATGCCTCTTAGGTGGGTTCCCTAGACCACGCAGAGCTAAACACGTAAGCATACTAAAAGATCTAATGTATATCTTATCCAAGCGCAGAATAGCAATGAGTTGGAAGGTGCATTTAGGGACATCAGCCTCGGTCTGGTGTCTAGATTTAAAGAAGTGGGCGAACGTAGAAACAAGAGTGTGGCAAGAGTTGACGAAGTGGAGGGGGTGAAGGGGTGCCAGCATTGGCTGCATGGAGACAATTAGTAGCTACACTATTTGCATCAGACCGAGACAGCCCAGAGGGTGATAGGCCGGAACCAAAGAACAACAGTCCATAATGCTGAGAGGGCGTGGGATGCCAGCGATGTGAGATGTGTGCTGGGGGGCGCGGCAGGTGGGTGGAGGGGGTACAAGTTGGAGGGGTTAAGGGACAAAAAAAAGAAAAATGCAACTGTAAAAGCAATGCAAGATGCACACAATTTAAATGTGATGTATGGTGTAAGGTTGGAACTAATAAAAATTGTTTTTTAAAATAACCATACCACCCTGCTCAATCGTCTCATTGACAACCTGGGTATCACACCTCATTACCACTTTCACGGCTGCATGTCAAGGCACTGCCCTAACTGCATCATAATCACAGAAACCAGACATAAAACCAAGCCAATGTGCAACTCACAACGAAGGGCCAGTCTACGAACCACTGCAGGAGAAGTCCAACTCAAATTTGCCTGCTGGGATTTTGCCAATTGTGATTTCACTCCTAGTCATTGCACTGTATTTTCCCTCTTTGTAATTGGCCTCTGGAGGTCCCATGGTAAGCTGTTCTCAAGAGTCCCACTCAGTGATGTTCCACTGTTATTTTCACCTAAGCTGTCCCTTTGTGTTTATGCCCCCCTAACATTTGCTCTTAGGTGATTCAAATGAACTTGATCTACTTTGATAGGCTCTGGGGTGTCACTACTGTGATTTACGCCTGGAATAATCTCATTTCACTGTTCATTTGCTCCACCATGCATTCCAATATCTTTCTCATCTTTCCACTGTCTTTCCCATTCCAATTCAGGACAAGGTGTTGCACACTGTCTGCTGCCAGAGATTCCAGACCACTCCAGAGTACCCCGGGACTGCTTCTCACAACTACCCTACCCCAACTGGACAATCACTAGGACGTCGACATGGCACCCACAAAATGTTGCTCCAGAAGCATATGGGGTCTCCACTGACCGGTCTCCGCCTTGACGTGCTAAAATGCTTTGCTTTAACAGGTGACACATATTCCAACTAAGCAAACCCACTTACAATTGACAGCCTCGACCAATGGACCTTGGCAACACTGGTGCACAAGGCGTACCCTTGAGAGGGCGTGGATGCCAGTATCTGTATACCTCAAGTGCTCTCAGCACGAGCAACCTAGGAACAAACCTACACACAGTACAGAAGTAATTCCAAACTTTGTGCATCAACGCAACAGCAAAGCTATCTTGCATTTTCCCTCTCTCTCCACTAATCAACTCCATCTCTCTCTTCAGACCTGCTGGATTGCCAAGGGGTCATGGTAATACCAATGGCGCATGATCTAAAATCCAGTAACATCATCAAACCGCTACCTTTCATGATGCCCAAAACCGAGCGCAAATTTCTATTACAGTTATTTAAGGCTTCTCATTGTGAATCAATCAATAATACGTTTATTTCAGAATAAAAACAACATTCCATACAACACAATAGAATACACATATTTAGAGCATAAAGTGCCATGAAAATAAGTAAACAATTTATAACACTTCATTGTGGTTTTGCACATTAAGACATGTGGGGTCTCATTACGAGGTAGGAGGTAGCCATGGTGCTAGTAGCACCATGGCTACCCCCTTACCGCATGCCGGGTCCGGGTTCTCGGAATGGGCACTTACCGGGTCATTCCAACCTTGGAGGACCCGGTAAGTCCTCATTCTGAGAACCATTCCCCATTCCCATTCGAGCCCCATAGGGGCAATTTGCGATACCGTTATTCGCTCTGAAGTTCCTTAGCGGGTCCCGTCCTTAACTCCTGGTCAGACCAGGCGTTAAGGAAGGGACCCGCTAAGGGACCTCAGAATATGGAGGTAAGGGATTACCGGCACCGGCACCCTTATCGGTGCTGGTAATCCCTTACCTCCTACCTTGTAATGAGGCCCATGGAACTCATTGAACTAAACAAATAGAGACCCATTGTAAACATTCAAAGCACATCACAATTTGCCTGCTTTTGCTATTTGGATAATGTTATTACCGGGCTTGTAGGCTGTACTGGCTATATTGCCCCCCCTCCCCAACCCATTTTAATTTGTCTTTAACAATGGCTGAGCCACTGACATAATGGGCCTCATTACACGGTAGGCGGTAAGGGTTTACCGGTACCGGTACTTTACCGGTACCGGTAAATCCTTACCGCCTTACTACGAGGTCCCTTTGCGGGTTGGGGAATTTAACGCCTGTTTTTTGCAGGCGTTAAAAACCAACCCGCAAAGGGACCAGTGGAGCTAATTACGGTACCGCAATTTGCGGTGCCGTAATTAGCACCTTCCCCATTCCCATTATACCCTATGGGGCAAAAATGGGAATGGGGAAGGGCAATGGGGGAAGGGGGAATTACCGCCCCACCAACCTTGGAATAGGGCGGTAATTCCCCTTTCCACTATTTACCGGCATGGACCAAGGTGCACGTTGGTCCATCGCCATCCGTGTAATGAGGCCCAATGTCACACATTCTAATGGGAAAGAGTAGTACTCACTTGGTGCACGTCACAAATAAACACCCGCAAGAAGGAGCCACCCTACATTTGAATCAATCTATCAATCTCAGGCTATGCGAATCTTTACAAATGCCACCTAGATTGCTCTGTCCCCAACTCCTCTGCAGAGGACACCACCATGCTACCTATATGCACATTCAAGCAGCGTCACCAGCTCGAACAGATGGACCAGAGGCCCAAGCTTGTCCAGGGACTTGTGGATATAGGACCCACCAAGAGGAGGGCCAACAGGGGCATACTGTGCCACAAGGACAGTGCACTGGCCAACTACACTGACTACAGGTGCATATACCATGTAGGCATAGAAGAAACTGCTCACTGCACTATGCAATAATGCTACAGGCTCACAGCAACAAGTAACAGAAGACAGTCTGAGCATATCCAGGCATTTGGCATAACGCAGTAATTTTGGATGCCACCTGGTGTCAAAGCGCATATGGAAAAATTGATACAAGCATTGTGTCCTGTTGTGTATGAAACATTTCAAGTGTGTAGGTCGATCCATTCACCTCACACACCAATAGCCTCCTCTATGCCAAGGTGTCTACCTACAACCATACAAGACCTGTGCTGTCATGACACATCAAAATAGATCTCTTTTCTTCAGCAATTGATTCATTGTTTTGTGAATAGATTCTTTTCTATTACAAATAGATGATTTGTCATAAATCAATTGTTTTAGCTAGAAAATGAATGTATTAGTCTAGGTAGGAAGATGGTTAGATATTGAAGAAGACCATTTCCGGCATTGCTTATTCTTTGGCTAATTCCTAACACCGCGCATCTAGGATGACAGCCCTCAAGCTTGGTCAAGAGCCTGTTGACACTGATGTGAACTAGAAATAGCCAGTATTCCATTGGCCCATGAATCACAGGTACCTTGAAACAAGAACAAATAAGTAAAAAATAAGCCGCGCTGCTTAGCCAACAAGTGGAGCAGCGTGATGCGCTACCATAGGCCCCCATGAACACATCACACATCAATCCAGATTCCCTAAGCAGCTCTCCACTATACCAAGCAACCAAATAGAGACCAAACTCCAGGAATCTCTGTTACAGCATATCTAGACATCCCCACATTCAGGACAAGCATTTGCAGAGGATACCCCTTCCAGCACTCCCAAATGCAATGCAATCTAACAACTTTGAATGCCATTTTCATGTGGATGCTGAAATAGACAAATCCTGAACCATCTTCAGGGAAGCTGGAAGAAGTATGGTTCTATGCAAATAAATCCACATTTGATCTTCCGCATCATTACAATCTTAACTTAGTTTCAACAAATCAAACTTGTTCTTTCTTATACTTATTTTTGTTTGACTTTACATTGTGGCAGCAGATTCTTAAATGTGTAGCTATACAGATAATTTGGTCATCAGCCTCCATCTGGATTGAGTCCTCGAATTATTGGATTTTTTTGTCAAACTAGTTAGCAGCCTAAAAAAGGAGTACCTTTTATTTTTGGTCCTGAAAAGTATACTTCACGCAGACCAATGCTCTTCTGATTAATATACTTTTCCATGACCAAAGTCTTTTTCTGGCTAATCTATCTTTCATCTATGAATGATCTTAAAGCCTGCTGGTCTTAACAAATGAAGTCATTGATTATTAAGTAGGACTTAATAATATTCAGTTTGATTTGCAATTATTAATACAGTTTTGTTTGTTAAATTGTGGCTGTATTTAACCATAAGTCTTACATAAGGGATGTTGTTGTTTCAATTTTTGCTCTTCCTTTAATTTGTAGTTACGAGATGTTAGTCAGTATCATCCTGTGTTGGTAAAGCTTAAGTGTATATGACTGTTTAACATTGTACCTGTGGATATTGTAATTAGCTTATATTTACACTTTTCTGTGCAATTAAAAATGTATTTTCAAAAGTGTGTCTTTAGTGATTCCTTTATTTAATTTGCAATTTATTTTAAAATATTTAAATTATGAATTCCAAAATACTTTCATTGGATTCCAAAAAGCTATATACAAACAGAGCCCTGAAACAGAATCAGTAATTTTATTATTTTCTCTTTGAATTTAATATTTCTTCCATGAACAACCCTGCCTCTATGTACTACATCTAACAATATCATAACACACACTGGGCAAGAGTCACCACTCCTAAATTAGTTGCATTCCTAATAAACCCAAACCTCAAGGTGTCCGTATTCAGAGATTACACAAACAAGTATCTATAAATGGATTTAGCCTGAAGACAACAATCCTTATTCCAGCCTATCTGATGGTGCTGGAGGAGCTGGTGAAAATAAACCAAAGTTTAATTTCGAACAAAAAGGGCACGTACATTCAGATATATCTATCTATCTGCCTATCTATATATATATATATTCACTGACAAGAAACATTGTTAAAGGGGCGTTATGGGTAAATTGCACTACTAAAAACGATGACATTCACTGACAAAAAACATAGTTAAAGGGACGTTATGTTTCAGTTGCCCTAAGAAAAACCTTCAATCAGTGCAACAAGTACTTGAAAGGAACATTGCACTTACTTTGCACTAATAACAACCTATCCATATTATGGTTGCAAGTAAAACCAAAAAACCCCAGAAATTTGACAGATATGGGAACCTAAGCAACCATAACTTGCGCCACCACTGTGCACTGCTAAGATTAACACCCATGACATCAAACATGACATCACAAATGTCATTGATGACATCACTGATGACATCACATGTCTGCCTCCCTCTTTGTTTGTTCACTGACATATCTAGGCCAGGTGGTTTTCTTCACTAACAGTCAGGAACTTGGTGTTATGGATGAGAAAAGCACCTGGGCAGTGTGAAAAAGCCTCTTCGCTACATTCATCAACCTCTTCAGTCGGAACGAACCTAAACAAGCCACATAACCTAAATGCATGCGCCCGTAGTGCACAAAAACAATATCAACAGGAGCCAAAGTCGCCAGGCCTCTGCAAAGTGCGTGCATATCGGCAAAACTGTGGTCATAGACAGCACTCCACAATGTGTCCACTCCTTTCGAACCGAAATTGCCATCAAAGTGTCTTTCCAGGGCATACTTGTGCAGATCTATCCCAAAGGCATCACCCAAAGTCAACACAATGCGTTTCTCCATGTCAGCCAGCCTCACTATGCAGAGTAATGTAAAACAGTATGACCACCCCTTCCTGTGAACCACACCCTCAGTACCTGATTGGCTAATCCCCACAATAACATTTCCATTGGCCAGCATGGTGAGAAGGGCAGAATGTGGCATGTGCGCTTCCCAAGTACCACAAGGGCAGTGCCCCAGTAAAGCAGGAGCAGTCCTCCTTCCCTTTCCACTATTTTTTGTCCACTACTACCTCATTGTGTATGGGTAAATAGTCACACATGCATCCACCAATGCCATCCAAGACGTTAGCATCTAACACTGTCAGTTCTGCACAACACGTCATATGTACCATTACAAATTCAGCCTGCAAGTGTCCTGCCATTGGAAAGCACATCCAGTAGAAAGTTCAGTAAAAGATTGCAAGATTTGTGCATCCACATTCACCCACATGAGCACCCATCACCACAGAATGGAGGCATGAATACTTTTTCGGCAGTAGGTTCACAACTCCTTTATAAGTGCCTCTGCGCACGGTATCTGTCACTGAGCGTCCATTAGTTCTTAAAAAGCATACTGTTTTTCCTCCCATCCCCTACCATCAAGTGGCACTTCAATGGTATGTGCTTGCAATTTTTTCATTTACCCATACTATACACTGTAATATTGAAACAGGAACTCTCTTCTTTCCTTCCGACAATGCTACAAATTGTTATGTCCACTAACCCATTTCCTACATAAATGGTAAAAATATGGCACCTAAACCAGCCCTGAATGTATTTTACCAACCTAAAGCAAGTTCCCAAAAGGTCACAGTCTGCACAGCTGTGGTTCTCCCTAGGCTGGACTATTGCAACAGCCTCTTTTTAAATCTGGCCGCTTCTACTCTCTGCCTTCTGTAATTCATCCAGAAGAGGACTGCGCAACTTGTCCTTGGCATCAAGCCCAGGGATTGTATCACTCCTGGACTGAAATGTCTGCAATAGCTCCCAGTGGCTGCAAGGAATACGATGAAAACCCTCTGCATTATGCACAAGGCCTTCTGGGCCCTGGGACCTCAATACCTTCAACTCTAACTTCCTATATATCTTCCTGCTCAAGCTCTTCCCTCATCCGCCTCCAACTCCCTCAGGGTCAGTCCCTTCTGCAAGCAACCAGTTGGTGGTAGATCTCTTTTTTCGAATGGGCCCTCCCTCTGCAACAGCCTCCCTGCCTCTCTGACACTTGAGGAGAACCATTGCTGGTTCTGGATTTACCTCAAACCTTTCTCTTTGCGTCTGCTTTTTCTCCTCCTCTCCCCGGCTGACTTCCAGGCTGAAACTGATTCTGCACTGGTTACCTGGCCACTCTCTGATGTCGGGCACAGGCCACCTGCCCCAACCAGTCGCACCCCTGCACTGCCTTTCTGGCAAACCCCACACTTGGGGACTGTTTTCTGTAGACCTAACAGTTCCACCACCACCTGAGGTCTGCATTTTTCCTTGCACCTGGCACAATCGGGCGGTATTTTTACTTATTGTCATTTGTTCTTCTTCCCATGTACTGCACTTTCCGCTCCCCCTACCCATGCAGTTGGGGATCTGAGTGACACCTGGCCTAGTAGGTTTGTTTTCTCTGTCTCCCCTCTGTTCCCCCTCCCATGCCTCGTCGCACCTTGCAAAACTGGCAACTAGGCGCATTATAAATGCCATATCATACAATTTCACATCATATGATATCATATACACATTGCATTCATGCCAACAGGATGCCTGCCACTTACCTTGTACACTTCACAGGCTTTTATTTCCGCAGAACCCCACTTACAACAAACCTGTCAAAAATGATCGTACAATAGCAGCACTGAATGCATATTACCAACTTCAAACAAGTGCATACAGTCCATGCATGCAAACAGGATCACTGCCCCATACCTTGCACACTTCAACGATAGGCTTCTGCACTTTTTTGTATAAAGAGACCTTCAGCCACAGTTTTTGCGTACACACCACAACCACAAACCTTATTGAGCAAATGCCTTTCCTCCACAGTCTCATTTCCATGGCTCCCATCCTAAAAATGGCCGGATGTGGCACAGGTAATCCTGAAACTACTGCAGGTATCCGCAGAGTTTTCATGCTAGGAGGGGGGGGAGTGTGAAACAGGGTAGGGGATTGGTTCTTTAGTGGTCCATCTGAAAAGTGTATTTATTTATTTATGCTTTTTCTTACATGCTTGCAAATAAACATTTTTGTTTTTTCTCATTCTATGAGTTTCTGTTTGCTTCTGCTCCTTCAATTCTTACCGATTTATGGTCAACGTTTCGTAAAAGAAAATAGTATTGCCAATGGCGTTCAAAGAAATGCCATTTGCATGGAAGCAGTGTATATTTTGCAACTTCATGCTCTCATAGTGGCTGGAGAACATCCCATTAGTGCACATAAATGCAGACATGCTTCTGGTTATAAGACACCTTCCGAGCTCTGGCTGGGTACAAATTACACCGGCATGGTCCCATACTTCTCTTGGTGGAATGATTGAGAAAACAACATTCGCAGTGGGAAAAATCTGCATCACCGCATTCATCAACTTCTTCAGGTGACGGAGCAGACGTCCACACGACATGTAACCCAAATGTAGACCTCCATAATGCACCACGTCAACTTGGACAGTAACAGTAGAGGCCACATATCTGCAATGGCGGACCATCCTGCCGAAACTGCATGCATAGAGACTGGGCCACAAAGCGTCCACTCCTTACAACCCGCCTCTTTGCATGGCATACCTGTGCAGATCTTGCACAAAGGTATTGCCCACCATCAGCAATGTGCGTCTCTCCATCTCTACCAACCTCATTACACAAAGAGTATTGGGAAAAAGTAGAACCGCCCCTTTCTGTGAACCACATCCTTGACACCTGATTCCATAATCCCCACAGTTCCATTCGCATGCGCACCATGCTCAGAAAGGCAGGATGTGGCATGTGCGCTTTCCCAGCTACAGTGAGGGCTACACCCTAGTAAAGCACAGACAGTCTTTCTCCCCTCTCCACCGTACTTGTTCCAGCACTCCCTCATTGAGTACTGTGAAATATTCATGCATGCATACAGCAATCACAAGCCAAGAACTCTGCATCCAACACTATCATTTCTGTACAGCACTCCATATTTACCGTTGAACACTCTGAGTACATGTCGCGTGTGCTTCCAAAGCACCTTCTAAATTCTGGAAAAAAATCCACAATTTCAGCATCCAAAATCATCCAGAGCGGCACCCATCACGCCTTCGACCAGGCATACAAGAGTCTACTGCTTGCCCACATCCAGCACAACATAAAGGAGACATGCATGCAAACATGTGGCCAGAAACCACAATCCACAGTGTAACATAGCCAGCAGCATTTCTACCCAACCCCAGTACCATAACAAAGTGATACATGGAAACATGTAACAGTTAGCAGATTCCCCAAACATACCACTGCCTCCGCCACCCCTACCCACTTCCATTCACAAAGTATTGTGTCACTGCCAACCAAACCACACAATCTTCAAAACATTGGGCCTACTCCCAGGAAGCTACACAAACCAGAATATCCAAGCACATAGAAGATTCACTTCAAACCTACCCTCATCTATACTGACAGTGTTCCAGCACTGCACCCAGTGGGCACAATGCAGGACTTTTCACGCACAATCTCCAGCCATACACCGAAAACTGTTGGATGTTCTAACAATGACCGCAATCATGAAAACAACAATATAAGCATGTCAGTGCCCTTCTGGTGTGCTATGAAGAGTAAAATGTGCTTCACAACCATTCTGTAAAGGTGACCACCCTCTGAGAGATGTAGTCAAAACTGCATTGCTGCGGTGGGTGTGGTGAAGGCCTTGGCTTTTGGGTGCATGGCCTACGGCCTTTGGCAATGCACCCAATAATCTAGCCCTTGGCCACACCCACTGCAACGTAATCCAGCCATTCATGGCAACATCTCACCAAGTACCACAATCCACACACGTACCACAGCCACCGGCACTCCTACCCAACCTCTGCACCGTTATACAGTATGCATAGAAACATGCACCTTTTAGCAGAATCTACCAACTTAACACAGCCTCCGGCACCCCTACCACTTTCATTCACATACGATGGTGTTACTGCCTACCGAACCAACCAACGAACAATATTTGCCTGTCAGCTGACTTCTGGTGCTCTATGAAGTCTACAATGTGCTCCACAACCATTCGGTAAAGGTGAGCACCCTATGACAGATGCAGTCTAAACTGGATTGCTGTGGTGGGTGTGGGAAAGGCCTAGACTATTGGGTGCATGGCCTAAGGCCTTAGGCCATGCACCCAATAGTCTAGGCCTTGCCACACCCACCTCAACGCAATGCAGCCATGCATGGCAACATGTGACTAAGTACCACACTCCACACACGTATCACAGCCACGCCACTGCTACCCAACATCTTCACCGTAATACAGCTATGCATGGCAACATGCACAAGTTAGAAGAATCTACAAACAACACAGCCTCCGGCACTCATGCCCACTTTCATTCACATATTATGGTGTTACTGCCAACCAAACCAAATAAATGTTTGAAACAGTGGCCCTGCTTCCAGCACTCCATTCAGTACACAAAAGCAATGCCGCATAGTGCAGTACAGTAGTCAGCACTGGACACTATGCAATCCTATGAAATAGGCAGTTCACCCCTATCCAACTCTATGCACACACTATTTAAATATTGCACCCACTTCACACACTGCAGTATCCAAGCACATAGACAATGCACTTCAAGCCTACCCTCTTCTATACTGACAGTATTGCAACACTGCACTCAGTGCACACACTGCAGAACTGTTCACTCCATTAGCTGCAGCCATGGAGTAAACACTGGAGTAACATGTGTTAGAGAATTCAGCTGGAGTGGGCCATAGGAAGGGTTGTGTACCAGTATGGAATTGGGGCCACAGTAGTGGTTAATCTGGGCAGAAATAGGATAAGATGTAACTCCCTTTAAATTGCAGCATACAATCAGGGCTTGAAGCTGATAAAAACATCTACGACTTATGATTGGAAACTGATAATGTTTGCTCTCGAGGGACAGTATGACGTACTGTAAGACACGCACTCAGGCTTTTGACCCTGATGTTGGTGGAGGAAGGCTGAAATGCTGAAAGAGGTAAGGAGAGTAAGGAGAGGTATAATGCCTTGGGAGTTGCGTAATGATGTCATCGTAAAAATGAAATTGGGTTATCAAAAAATGGCTAAAGCAACATCAGTGGAAGATAGTGCAGCGGGATAACAAATGGATGGTGGAAGTTATGTTAAGGAAAGATACAATGGTCTCTGGGAATTGGTGAACAACCTGGGCATTAGTCAGGCAGCCATGCAATATAATATTATATCGGAAGTAGAATGGTCAAGATATTATCAGGGGATGTTTGGGGTGCCGATCTGATACCGTAGAGGGGTCTAGTCTGGTGCAGGTGACATGTGCCATGAGGTTTGATGTCATGGATGTGTTATGGAAGATCAGGATGGGGGGTGGCTCCCGGGCAATGGAGCCAAACATGCTGTTTAAATCATCCCCAGAAACATGGGCAGCAATCTTGGAGATTTTCTTTCAACAGATTCTCCAGACAAATACCTTTCCAGTTTGATGGAAAAGTTCATTTTTTCATACCCATTTATAAAAAGGGAATGCGCACAGACCCTAAAATCCATTGACCGATTGCGAGCATGGACGTAAATAGTAAGATATTTGCATCCATGGTGTTGACACATTTGGGAAAATGGGCCTTAGAACAAAATATAATTTTGAAATATTGAACAGGGTTCATGCATGGCCATGATACAGCGTTGAATGGATACTTTCTGTATTGTCTCCAGGACTTGGCTGGAAAAAGAAATATGATTCTATCTATTTGGCTTCTAGTGACCTCTTGTCGGCTATTGACATGGTTAGCAATGGGCCAAGCAGGCAGCGTGGGGTCTGCCTGCAGGGTATTACGCATGTTGATGAAATTGCATGAGGTCTCTAACATCCAGATAAGACTGATTAAGGATGGTTCCCTGAGTAGGAAAATAGAAACCTAATTGGGGCTGAGACAAGGGTGCGTATTGGTGCCTTGCCTCTTTAATCTGTTTATGGGAGTCATAGATGAATCACTAAGGCCATTGGGCCTCATTACGACCTCGGCGGTAGCCATGCCGCTATTGGCGGCATGGCTGCCGCCGAAATCGCGTCCGGGTCCTCAGAATAAGGAATTACCGGGCTATTCCGAGTTCGGAAGGCCCGGTAATTCCTCCCTCCAAAGACCGGGACCCGTTCCTCCCCCATTCCCATTTCAGCCCCCATAGGGCTGAATGGGAATGGGAGAGGGAGCAAACAATGGGCCATTACGAGTTGGCCCGTTGTTTGCTCCCTCTTCCCCTCGCGGGACCCAGTAAGCACGCCTGGTGACCAGGCGTTGCTTCCTGGGTCCCGCGAGGGGACCTCGTAATGAGGCGGTACAGGGTAAATGGCGGCGGCACCTTTTACGGTGCTGTTTACCCCGTACTGCCAGGGTCGTAATGAGGCCCAGTGTCTCTTGTTCCTCCTAAACCTGAAAATCAGTGATACTCTTGGTTATCCTCTGCTGATGGCTATATCTTGTTTGATTGTACACGAATAGGATTACAGAAATTGATCAATACCTTCTCATGTTATGCAGATAATCCATCTAAAACCAAAATAATTGAGTTTACAGCTAAGCAGAAGGAAAATAAAGGGAATTAGTTTATAAATAAGGAGAAACTGGCACAGGTCCATAATTTGATCTACTTGGGTATTCCGGTTTTCAATAAACCTATCAAGTACCAGATGTGGAACTATTTTATAAGAAGGGTCCAGTGCCTTTCATCTCAATTGGTAAAGCTAAACAATACATTCCAGAAGTTCTCTGTAAGCCCCGCTGTACAGTACTATGAGGCAATAATTGTACCTAAGCTATTGTATGCAAGTGAAACAATGCAGCCGTGGACTTTTGGTAGGGATGATATGGCGGCAACCGTTAAAACTAACAAATTGTGTTCCTATTGCCCTTATTATATTTGAACTGGGCCTAACATCATTAAAGGCCAGGGTTGACTGGAAGCTGTTATGTTTATATGCAAAATTCTGTAAACCTGTTCCTCAGTCTCTATATGGGGATAAGGCGGTCTAGATAGACCGGGCCCAGAATAATACCATAGGGCGTCTTGTAGACCGGTGTAAAACCCTGCTGGGTGAATTAGGGTTGAAAGAGGAGAATCTCCACGAATGTCCTGGTTTTGTGAAGCATGCTGTGTACCAGGCTGATTGGATGCATACCACGTACAAGATGCATCAATATGCCTCTTTAGCCCATCTGAAACATGAGCATAAGAAATTAGGCACATTAGCTGCCTATTTATCATGTTGCCTCAGTAGATATGCTAGAAATGAGTGGATGGGTTTTAGATTCAATGTTTTACAGACCCTTAAAATCATTCCTCGCAGAGGAATCATTCCTAAAGATAAGTTTTTTGTAGGCACTGCCGTAATTTGCCAGAATATGAAACCTGGAACCATCTGTTTTCGCACTGCCCGGCACTTCTGTTCTTCAGAATGTTGTACTAGGGTCAGTTTATGTACTGCCCAAGACCCTTTGATAATGGATTTTTATAGAAAATGCTTGTGGTTATTGGTAATGTAAAGGTCACACTGGCTGTGTGGGGCTTTATCAATGCTCTCAAAGTATATTTAAAGTGATTGTGGTCTTAACTGAATTCGTTTTTAGATAACTGTTTATTGAAATTGATTGTAGGATATGATATTTGGGGAAATGTATTTAATGAATTCTTGTTTTATGGTTATTTTTACTATTTACTATATTATATGGTATACATTTGTAAAGGTTGAATAATTTTTTATTTGACCATATACAATAAAAAATAATGTATACATTTTATACAAATACATTTACAGTTTTTATGTGTGAAACTGTTATAATGTTTTGTTAATATTGTATTATTTTAAGTGAGTAGGTGAGTTAAGATTACCATCATATTTGATTTTAATATAACATTTTTTAAATGTATTGTGTTGTTACCTTCACGTTATTATTTCTGATGTTTGTTGTTGGTTTAACCTTAAATCTTTTGTTAAATGGTTATTTGATTATTCATTTTGAGTGTTTGTCATACAACTAGCATGTAATGTAAAAGCATGTAGTATACATGTGTGTGGCATAAGTGGCTGGAAGGATAGCTCAGGGTCAACCTGCTCGTCTTGGAAGCAAGACAATGCAGAGCAACACAGGCTTGGATGCCGGGTCCGTGCTTAGAAACTGGTTCGCTCTGGTATTAAGCTGATGGCTGTATCTTGTTTGATTGTACACGATTAGGATTACAGAAATTGATCAATACCTTCTCATGTTATGCAGATAATCCATCTAAAACCAAAATAATTGAGTTTACAGCTAAGCAGAAGGAAAATAAAGGGAATTAGTTTATAAATAAGGAGAAACTGGCACAGGTCCATAATTTGATCTACTTGGGTATTCCGGTTTTCAAATTCAAATTGATTGTAGGATATGATATTTGGGGAAATGTATTTAATGAATTCTTGTTCTATGGTTATTTTTACTATTTACTATATTATATGGTATACATTTGTAAAGGTTGAATAATTTTTTATTTGACCATATACAATAAAAAATAATGTATACATTTTATACAAATACATTTACAGTTTTTATGTGTGAAACTGTTATAATGTTTTGTTAATATTGTATGATTTTAAGTGAGTAGGTGAGTTAAGATTACCATCATATTTGATTTTAATATAACATTTTTTAAATGTATTGTGTTGTTACCTTCACGTTATTATTTCTGATGTTTGTTGTTGGTTTAACCTTAAATCTTTTGTTAAATGGTTATTTGATTATTCATTTTGAGTGTTTGTCATACAACTAGCATGTAATGTAAAAGCATGTAGTATGCATGTGGGTGGCATAAGTGGCTGGAAGGATAGCTCAGGGTCAACCTGCTCGTCTTGGAAGCAAGACAATGCAGAGCAACACAGGCTTGGATGCCGGGTCCGTGCTTAGAAACTGGTTCGCTCTGGTATTAAGCATGTTATAAAAAATTATAATAATTATATAAGAGCATGTTACATACCAGAATGTGTCACAAGTGTGTGTGTTGCAAGATTCTCTGTTGTAAGAGCATCTGTCATAAGATTGTGCCGGAGTTTAAATGATTGGGCTGAAAGAGCACCTGTTGTAGGAGTGTGTGTTGTAGGAAGGTGTGTCATAATTATGTGTGTTATAAGAGTTAGTGTAGTCAGATGGATGTTAAGGGAGCATGCACGCAACCATGTCATACGTCCACATGCTGTACATCCACATATTGTAGGTGCCTGTGTTATAAGACCTTGTGTCAGGAGGGTAGGTGATAACTGTGTGTGTCATAAGAGTGCAAGTAATAGAAGTGCATGTTGTAGGTGTGTGCGTCATAGGAGTATGTTTTATAAGAGTGTGTCATATGTTGTAGGAGCATGTTTTATAGAGTGCGTGTGGTAGGATCACATATTGTAGGAATGCATGCTATATAATCGCTTGTCGTAGGCGTGTGTGTTGTAAGAGGGTGCTAAGTAAGAGTTTGTGATATTAGTGTTAATATACACAATGATATCAAAATGTACGTATGGGGTTTTAATAAAAAATGTACCTCTATTCAGCTCATGCATTGTATGTCTCATAAAGTGTACATTTTCATATAGAAAGTGTACCTTTCCATACAAAAAGTAAACATTTTCGTATGTAAAGTGTACGTTTAATCTATCACTTTAAAACTGCCATGAAAGTCAGCTGTCATTTGCCTTTGATGTGAGTTTTTAGATATTAATTGTGTAATGTATGAACTGTAAAACACATACGCTCTGTGTACAGTTTGTATGAAAAGTGTACCTTTATTCCATCACTTTTAGACTGTCATGAAAGTCAGATGTGACTTGCCTTTGATGTTGGTTTTTAGGAAATGTTATTTATCTAATGTACAAACAGTAAAACTCATACGCTCTCTGTACAGTTCATATGCAATGCCTTTGATGAGAGTTTTAAGACATTCATTTTGCAATGTACCAACTGTAAAACTCATACGCTCTTCATCCGTGGTTGCAGAGCATGTTGTAGGTCCCTGTGTGGTAGGAGTATGTGTTATAAGAATGTGTGTCATAGGATCGTGTTTAGTTGGAGGGCATGTCGTAGGAGCGCATGTTCTAGGAGCATGTTATGTGTAGTAGGCACAGTGTAGTAGGTGTGCTTGTCATGGGAACATATATTATTATTCTTTTTTTAATTAAGTGCCTCTGGTCAGCATTTTCAGAAGCCCAGTTATCCACCAGTACGGAGGAAAAGGTAAACATAACCAATAAGGCTAAAGCCTTACAAAGCGGAAAACCAAGTAAATAACAAAAGTCCAAGTACAGGTCGCAAAACTTGAATTAAGTTTGACGAAAGCACAAGCCCAGGAATCCATCACTGGGGAAAAAATCTGACAGCGTGAGAAGCAAAATGCCTCTCCAGTGTGCATGGGAAGGGCAATCCCAAAAACTGGAATTCAGTTTGATGAAAGCCGAAGCTCGAGAATCCACCACAGAGGATAAAAATGAATAACGCCTCAAAAGGGGCCAAATCCCAAATGGATCAGAGAGCAAAAGGAATGACTACTTACAGTGGGGTAAGGCAAAACGCCTCCCATAAGGGGTGCAAGGAAAAGACAATCTCCAAAACCGAAAGCCTGTTGAAGGCAAGCCAAAGCTCCAGAATCCACCTCTGCGGATATAAAATTAATAAGCGCCTCTCAAGAGGCCAAATCCCAAGTGGATCATAGACCAAATTGGAGGCTGACAAATGCCTCAAAACTAGAAAAAAGGTGCACAACAGTGGGGAAAGGCAATCACAAAAAGGAGTAAAGACTTTATTAAATAAACACTATTTATTGCAAGAAACTGTGGAAGACAGGAATGCCATTGGCGATGCAATGGAGACATCTTGTGTATGAAGAATGCAGGATGAATGTTAATTTAAAAGTAAAGAAGATAAACTGGACACAGCTCAAATGCTGGATCCACAGAACGTCACAAGCTTTTGTATGATGGGCAGCAGGGATCAGCCTCGAGTTGGCCCTATGTGGAAGTAGCTTCCCCGCTCACCTGATCCCTTGTTCCCCAAAATATTTGTGTTATATTATCATTATGTTTTGTTGGTTGATTTTCTTTCCACTATAGCTCATGATATATGAATATTTTATGTGGGCATAAGATCATTTTATACCCATTTTATGTGGGCATAACTACCTGCAAAGCGAAGACGAGGTGGACAGAGCATAAATCCAATGTAAGTGCAGCCGGCCAGATAGCACAGCGAGTTGAGCATTCGTTCCGACATCTGTGCGTAGCCTGCTGACGCAGATTCAAATCCCAGGAGGGCCAACTCATCCTTGCATCCTTTTGAGGTCAATAAATTGAGTACCACCCATTGGGATAATAATAACAACTGTTATTGCAGCACTTAGATACCTGCGGGATTGTAGTTCTATATAAAAACGAGTTAAGACTAAACAACCAGAAGTCTCTGGTCGCAGTTATTTTTTAAATGGCTAAACACAATGTCGCACAAATGCTGTTTTTGATTCTAGAACTGATCACTGTCCCTAAGAGGGGTTGGGACTTGCACACCATACTACAACAAAATGTAATCTGTTGGATTGAAAAACTGGACGCTGTGGTTTCCAAAGGGATGAATATGGAATGGGATTTCACAAGTGTTTTGTGATTTGTCTTTATTTGTGTGATGAGTTTCCTTGAGGGACGAGCTGTAAAACGGCTATGGGGACATGCCAACATGGTGGAATGTTGATTGATCAATAAGGAAACCTGGTTGTTGCCAATATTCAATATGCACCATAGTAAATTGTGATTGATTAGAGTGTATAGAAAGGTTGAGTACAGAGCTAAGATTGTGAAAAGGCTATCTGAGATGAGAATGTTTTCTCCATCAAAGGGCTTTGTCAGGAAATTGTTAAATAGGGATGAGATGTACAAGGTTTATGGTTTTGAGACCTGTATACTTAGTATGTCACTTGGGTACGTGTGACCGTATGTCCATTGGGTCACATGAAGATTGTGAGCGGGTCATAGTTGATGAGAGCTGCTCATCACCAAATTACCACAACAAGGTTTTTTGGCAATATGGATTAGATGTGAATATTAATACTTAAGATGTTTTACAGTGTGCAATAGACTACCTGAATGTACAGGATGACATTTCTTAGCCAGTCCAATATATGGTCCTTTATTCAGTTGATTGAGATAATGATTAGCAGGGACGACTTTACAAAAAGATACCATATATTCTGAACGTATGAACGTAAGGAGTTGTACATATTGCCACTCTAAAATGGCTGACAATACAGCCCATTATGTGGCGTGCTGGGCATCATGACGTCATACGTAACGTAATGTGCCACTCTTTTGGGGTTCAAAAATCTGAGCGCATGTTATAGGGCTAGTTTTCCAGTCATAGTGCCTCGCTGCTCGAGTGAGATCTGTTCTAACACAGTAAGAAAGAGGGATAACCAATTAATTTTGGAATTCAACCTTTTACATAAAACATAGAGAGAGATTCTAAATACTACTATTGTCCACAGGTTTGGACCATGTGTTAAGGACTAACTAACATACTGACCATGCACGCTCCTATCTACCCACACCACCTGTAGAAACTGCGTATAAAACATACTCCAAAACTAACCACCCCAAACAAAGACCCTCCTCTACCCAAGGGCAGTACAAAGCAACAACTATCACAGGAGCCATCATTAATGTCAGATCCCTCATGGCGCACACCACAGAAATAGCAGATATACTCTCTATGGACGATTTAGACATCTTAGCTGTGACTGAATCCTGGCTTCATGACGCTGCGGGCCGAGCCCTCATGTTAGCTGTTCCAGAGGGTTACCAAATAATTAGAGTGGACAGGCCTATTGCCAGAGGGGGGCGGCCTTGCCATCATAGCTAAAACTAAACTAGCATTACGGCTGAGCACACCCTCCGAATTCAAATCCTGCGAGCTACTCTCAGCCAAACTCCCAATCTCTGACAATAGTACTTTAACTATTTTCCTAGTATATCGACTCCCTGGTCCAATTGGCACCTTCGACGAAGACATATCTAGCCTCCTAACTAACATCAAGGACTCCTCACAGCTCCTACTGCTAGGGGACTTCAATCTGGGCTTCAATGATCCCAAGGACAAATTTGCTCAGTCTATTGAAACCATCCTGACTGATCATGGCCTGACCCAAAAAGTGCTCACCCCTACGCACATAAAAGGACGCACTTCAGACTGGGTAGCCAATCTAAACTGCGCCATCACCATCACTAAAAAAAAACTCAACCCTGGACTGACCACTATCTAATCAACTTCTCGACTGCTATGGAGTCAGTAAAACAAAAAAATATTGAAATGGCACCACCGCTCCCCACCAGAAGCAAAAACGGCATCCCTGCGGAAAAACTACTTCCCCTCCTTCTACCCTCCCTCTCCTCAATCACCAATAAAACTGACCCTAATACTCTAGTAGCCACCTTTAATGATACCATGACGAAAGCCCTCGACACTATTGCGCCAACCAAACTCTTCAAAAGTAAACAAAAGTCTCATCTTAATATGTGGTTTACTCCACAGCTTAAAGAATTAAGACAGAAAACTTCAAGCCATCTGGCGACACTCCCCTACATTCGAGAATAAATCTACATTAACTAACTTTGCCAATATGTACAAAAAAGAAATAATCCTGACCAAAAGAAATACATTCAATGAAAGAATCTCCAAGGCAATCTCCAACACTAAGGAGGCCGTCACTATCCTTCGTGAAATGGAAAACCCTATTCCAACCCATAGATAACATCCCGAAAGGTAAACAATGGTGCACGTGCAACAACATCCAAAACACCTTATCTAATAAAATAGACACTCTGCAGACTAAAATAGCTGTCACAAAAGCCGCCTTGCGCTCCACTGAGACGCACCCTATCCCTCCCATCACTACCCCTATCATGAACACACCTTTCAGATTCACCAATATTTCCATTTTGGATACTGAAAAGATCACACTATCCTTGAAACACTCCAATTGCCAGGGTGACAGTTGCCCAGCACAAATAATTAAGGATGCAGCCAGAGAGTTAGCACCTTTTATCTCCAAGCGAATTAACGCCTCCTTTAAGTCAAGCACTGTCCCAATCAACCTTAAAGAATCATGGGCACTACCACTTCTTAAAAAACAGACACTAGACCCGTCCATCCCCACTAACTACAGACCCATCACAACGGTTCCCTTTCTCCTCAAAATTATCGATAGAGTAGCCTACGTCCAAATACGAACCTACTTGGAGGCAAACCACCTTTAGGATCCCGCCAATCCGGATTCAGACCACAACATGGGACTCAAACGGCGTTAATTGACCTAAAGACACAAATCGACGAGTTGAAGGATAAAGGTAAAACAGCTATGCTACTCCTCCTCGACCTTTTGGCAACCTTTGACCTGGTGGATCATGCAGTGTTATGAGAACACTTAGCATCTGCTGCACACTTCTCGAGTGATGCTATAGCCTGTGTTCAATCCTTCCTAGCTAACCGTACGATGAGAGTGTTCTCCCCAGCAGCCTCAGCAGACCCAATCCAAATTACCTGTGGTGTTCCACAAGGTTAATGCGTCTCACCGACAATGTGTAATATCTTTACCAAGCCACTCTTCAACAAACTTGACCGATTGGGCGTCACATATACTAGTAATGCTGACGACACTCAGATCCTCATTTCCCTCTCGGGCAACTTTGTCGAAGACACAGTTTTGGTAAACAGGATATACCTCCTCATTCAGGCATGGATGGCCTCACATGGACTCTGCCTGAATGACAACAAAACTGAGATCCTGATCCTGGGCTCTGACTCCAATGTAAAAAAACTAAGCCCCAACTACGCTGCATTTACTATCGAAGGCAACGTAATTAAAGTAGTCACTCAGGTAAAAACACTAGGCTTTTACTTGGATTCTACACTATCACCAAAAAAATAAGTCAGCTCCATGGCCTCATCTACAGCTTATACCTGTAAATTAAATAGGGCCTGTAGACCCTTGCAATCCAAGCCCAGCTGCATCACACTTGCCAATTCAATAATAATGTCTAAACTAGACTATTGTAATGCTCTTTATGATGGCGGTAACCAAAGTATTATCAACAAAATTCAAACGCTACAAAATAATTCCTTGAGAGCAGCCCTGAATATACCGCGACGAGAGCACATCTCCAACCATAGAAGAGACCAGCATTAGTTAAAAATTAGTGACAGGATACTTCTCAAAATGGCAGCCCTCACCTTCAAATGTCTCAATAATGCCGCTCCCCCTTATCTCTCTGCCAGACTGACTGGAAAAATCCCAACACAACACACCAGAGCCTCCAATCACCTCTGCCTAGATATTCCTAGATTCACACTTTCCAAAGCAGGAAGAACCAGCTTCCCTGTCAAAGCTG